>NW_027468837.1:40852917-40855417 GCF_046254945.1 Alosa pseudoharengus
CGGCTACACGCTACACGCTCCCTCCTAACCACTACACGCTACCTGCTAACGGCTACCCGCTACCTGCTACACGCTCCCTCCTAACCACTACACGCTACCTGCTAACGGCTACATGCTACCTGCTACACGCTCCCTTCTAACCACTACATGCTACCTGCTAATGCCTACACGCTACCTGCTACATGCTCCTTCCTAACCGCTACCTGCTAATGGCTACACACTACCTGCTAACTGCTACACGCTCCCTCCAAACCTCTACATGCTACCTGCTAACGGCTACACGCTACCTGCTAACTGCTACATGCTCCCTCCTAACCGCTACACTCCACCTGCTAACTGCTACATGCTACCTAAGAACCGCTACCTACTCCCTGCTAACTGCTACACTCTGCCTGCTAACCGCTACATGCTACCAAAGAACCGCTACCCACTCCCTGCTAACTTCTACCCGCTCACACTCCCTGCTAACTGCTACACACTACATGTTACCCTGTACCCGCTTAAACCCTATCTCAGTACTGCCCGTCTGGGACATTTACCAGATCAATAGGACACAAACACACACACACAAACACACACACACATACAAGTTGCTTTCAGACCTTGGTGTAAGTCTGCATGTTCTGCAGATATCAAGCCGTACATCTGAACAACATAATCGGCTATTTGGATTTCCGAACCGGCTCTTACACAACTCCCCCCCTACTATGTAAATGAGCTAGTATCTGAATGAAGAGAAGAACATGCAGAGATTCTGTGCGTGTTCAACCACACAGAGATTCTATTCATGTGTGTCAGTGTCGTTCACACATATGACCGCATAATATCAGTCTGTTAGCATCCTATCTGAATCACCCGAAGGGTCGGACCTCCGTTTGACAAAGCTCCGCATATACTGCGGAGGACGTGTCTGAAAGCAGCTACACACACACACACACACACACACACACACATTCCCCCTCCCCCAACCTTTAGAGATGTGACCTCTGAACCCTCACCTTTCACCTCTGTACAGTGCAGGTGAATCATCTTCAGAGGACATCAAAGATTCTGACACCGCAATCCAACATTCCACACACACAAAAACACACACACACACACACAAACAAACATAGACAGAAATACACACACACACACACACACACACACGCACACACAAACAAACATAGACAGAAATACACACACACATACACACACACACACAAACACGCACACACACACACACACAAACAAACATAGACAGAAAGACACACACACACACACACACACACACACACACACACACACACACACACACAGACACAGACACACACAAACAAACAAACACAGACACACATACACACACACACCAACACACAAACACAAACAGACACAAACAGAAACATACACACACACACATAGACACAAACACACACAGACAAATACACTTACATACACACACACACACACACACACACACACAAACACACACACACACACACAGACAAATACACTTACATACACACACACACACACACACACACACACACACACACTTCCTCCAGAGAGCAAATGCCACTGTCACTCCTCACTTGGCTGCACCTGCCAGACATTCAAAGGCCACTTCCTGTGCGTGAATGTACGCGTGTGTGAGTGTGCGTGTGTGCGTGTGTGTGTGCGTGTGTGTGTGTGTGTGGGTGTGTATGTCACACCAGGCCTTTCTCTGGCTCACGCTGCCTCAAAGCAGCAAAGTCCAGTCCAGTCCAGTAGTCTAGTAGTCCGGTCCAGTCCAGTCCAGTCCAGTAGTCCAGTAGCCCAAGTCAAGTCGAGTCAAGTTTATTTATATAGCGCATTTCATACACAGAGGTCATTCAATGTGCTTTACATGAACAAAAGCAAACAGTAATAACAAATAAAAGCATAAAAGGTCCAGTCCAGTCTAGTCTGGTCCAGTAGTGCGGTCCAGCAATCCGGTCCAGTAATCCAGTCCAGTCCAGTCCGGTCTAGTAGGCCAGCAGTCCAGTCCTTTAATAGTTTGAGTTCCTGTTGTGGGTTCATGTTCTTAGACTCCAGAGGTGAGGGTCAGCTGCAGTCAGTAGGAGTAGGAGACAGGACATGCTCCCTCTTAACCACTACACGCTACCTGTTAACGGCTACACACTACCTGCTACACGCTACCTTCTAACCTCTACATGCTACCTGCTAACGGCTACACGCTACACGCTCCCTCCTAACCACTACACGCTACCTGCTAACGGCTACCCGCTACCTGCTACACGCTCCCTCCTAACCACTACACGCTACCTGCTAACGGCTACATGCTACCTGCTACACGCTCCCTTCTAACCACTACATGCTACCTGCTAATGCCTACACGCTACCTGCTACATGCTCCTTCCTAACCGCTACCTGCTAATGGCTACACACTACCTGCTAACTGCTACACGCTCCCTCCAAACCTCTACATGCTACCTGCTAACGGCTACACGCTACCTGCTAACTGCTACATGCTCCCTCCTAA
>NW_027468837.1:40877917-40890417 GCF_046254945.1 Alosa pseudoharengus
TAGAAAATGTTTTTTTGTCCATTTTAACACTATATTCTTATAAGTGGTAAAAGCGGATTTTTCCCCCCAAAGTGCTTTCATTTTCTTCCATGTTACCTACTGTAATTTTGGGCAAATGTGCAATATAATCCAATTTATGTGCAAGCATGATCATTAGGGTGGTTGTCAAGCTGATTTTTTTTGTGTGTGTATGACTTTAAGCAATTTCAGGCCGATTTGTTGGTTTCCTGCTCAACATGACATACCAACACTAAATGTTGAATATCTCAACAACCACAAGGACCATATACATAGAAATGGTATCAAATGAAAGCCAACAATCATGGGCTGTCTGCAGAAGTGTCAGAATGAACATGTATTCTACAGTACAGTGTAAGAGAACAGAACTAGAACATGAAAAAAACAATCTTCACCTAAAGAGAACCAGTTTTCAAAGTGAATATCAGCTTGGAAATGTAACATAGCATCCCAAATCCTCTATCAATCAGTACCCCTATCTATGGGAATGAGTCAAGCCAAGTTTAAAGCTTGTAGGGAGAGACAGTGCAATGCTGCACAAGTTGTAATTCTTTAATGTCAAGGCAGCAATGTAGAACTGTAGATGGTGGTCTATGGTGCTATTTGACTTCATTAATGTACCAGGTTGTAACACAAATTATATTTAATTTACATATCACTATAGTTATTAATTCTATCCTAACATAACTGCTCTCTCACTTCTTTAGGGTAAGGGGTTAGTAACAAGTTAGTAGTAATAACTAGTCTTTAGTTATTAGTTACTAGCACTTACCACCTGACTAGAACTGACTCTCGGTTGTTTAAAAAACAGCACTCACTGATGCACTTATTCTTATTGTAGCTTTTTAAAATGGTCCTATAAGTGTTGTTGAGAGAATTGCTTTAAAAAGCTTAAACTGTTAACCATGTTGTTAGTTGCTTGGTTAAAAATGCATCAGCCAAATGTAATGTAATGTAATAACTAATAGCTGTATGGCAAAGGTATGTTTTTCCCCATCCAAGCAGTGACACTCAGGAAGGCAGCCAACAGAAGGCACCCAGGGACCATGTCTATGTGCTTAATCTGAGTCCTGGTCAGGGACACAAAAGAAGAGTTTACAGTTTTGAAAATGAATACCTTCCCAATACAAAACATGCATGCATGCATCCAAGGGCATAATATAAATCTAATCTACAAAACAGAAAAAACAATATCATGCCAAATAATCTGAAACAATGTAGTTGCATATAATGTGGCAAAACTCAATAATAATGATGCGAGTACCTGTATTCTTGCACTGAGCTGCACAGGCACATCCACATGCCCCACTACAAAATATTCCACTTTTTTGACATTGCCTGGTACTGCACTGACTTCCACTTTCCTTGCATCCACATATCGTCAGCTCCAAGCACCTGGCCTGTACAGGTTCTTTGGTTAAAAGCTGGGGGACAAGCATTCCATCCTTCATGTGCCAATCACAACTGGTTGGTAAGGGATGGGTCACTGGTGACTGTTTCCACTGAGTTGGTGGTAAAGTATCCACATTGGCTTTCACTTTCAAAAACAGGGCACAGCGAAAATCATGGATTAAAGTACTGTTTGCTTTTGGATCATACAGTTTTCAGACAAACTGTTCAGCTGAGGATATAATAGCTGGACTTGGTACTTCATCCTCACCAAAGTTGTGGAGAAGATGAGGGCACTGCTGGCACACTTTCCACGCCATCCTTTTTCATATTCCAGTGAACTGACTGGTAGTGTCACATCCAGTGATGGCATGAAATGCCAACAGACCATCCAGAATCTCATTTGACATTTTAATATCATGCACTTTAGTGTAGCGTGGTTTCTTGGCAGTTCCTGCTTTCATCCAAATTTCTGGGCTCAGCAGGTTGCAAACACAAGATGCAGCAACAGTACATCTGTGTCACTGCACTGAATGATGAGCCTCTAATACCCTTTGGTTGTGGCATCATGAGGTTGTGCCTTCATCTTCTCCACAACTTTGGTGAGGATGAAGTACCAAGTCCAGCTATTCTATAAGTATAAGTATATATACTCTTTTGATCCCGTGAGGGAAATTTGGTCTCTGCATTTATCCCAATCCGTGAATTAGTGAAACACACTCAGCACACAGTGAACCACACACTAATCCTGGCGCAGTGAGCTGCCTGCAACAACAGCGCCGCTCAGGGAGCAGTGAGGGGTTTAAGTGCCTTGCTCAAGGGCACTTCAGCCGTGCCTACTGGTCGGGGTTCGAACTGGCAACCCTCCGGTCACAAGTCCGAAGTGCTAACCAGTAGGCCACGGCTGCCCCAAACCTCAACAGAACTGTAAACTGTATGATCCAAAAACGACCAGCACTTCAATCCATGATGTTTGCTGTGCCCTGTTTTTGTCTCCCAGCTTTTAACCAAAGAACCTGTACAGGCCAGGTGCTTGGAGCTGACGATATGTGGATGCAAGGAAAGTGGAAGTCAGTGCAGTACCAGCCAATGTCAAAAAAGTGGAATATTTTTTAGTGGGGCATGTGGATGTGCCTGTGCAGCTCGGTGCAAGAATACTCAGGTACTCACATCATTATTATTGAGTTTTGCCACATTATATGCAACTATATAGCCTGACGAGCCAGACCCACATTAAAATGTAGGGTCTGGGCACTCACCGTTCGCAGTGCTCAGTCCGAGGGGCGGGATAATCGGTTGTCTTTCAAATTCCCTCTGCAAGCAATAGGGCAGCGCTAGAACGAGTCCCATGCATTTTCCCACCAGTGGAGCTAGTTGGCTAGTTTAAACTTTTGCCAACTTAAAAAAAAGCTTAACTCGTGTCAAGCTGTTCGCCAACAGCAAGATCCATCTTCTTTGTTTTCAAGTAGCAGGGAATTCAAGCCAAACCGCTGCAACTCTGCCATCAATCATTATGTTAAGCCCGCCTAACGATTTGATTGGCCTGATAGAAGTTTAATTTTTCCAGCTCACAAGCCAACGGAGAGTTGCTAGACTAGCCCTGGCAGCAAATGTAATTTGTTGCCACTAGGGTGCGTCTAGATTTTTAGGCTAGCAACTATATTGTTTCAGATTATTTGACATGATATTGTTTTTCCTGTTTTGTAGGTTAGATTTATATTATGCCCTTGGATGCATGCATGCATGTTTTGTATTGGGAAGGTATTCATTATCAAAACAGTAAACTCTTCTTTTGTGTCCCTGACCAGGACTCAGACTGAGCACATGGACATGGTCCCTCGGTGCCTTCTGTTGGCTGCCTACCTGAGAGTCACTGCTTGGATGGGGAAAAACATACCTTTGCCATACGACTATTATATAGTTATTACTACTAACTAGTTACTTACCCCTAACCCTAAAGAAGTGAGAGAGCAGTAATGTTAGGATGGAATTAATAACTATAGTGATATGTTAATTAAATATAATTTGTGTTACAACCTGGTACATTAATGAAGTAAAATAGCACCATAGACCACCATCTACAGTTCTACATTTCCGCCTTGACATTAAAGAATTATAACTTGTGCAGTATTGCACTGTCTCTCCCTACAAGCTTTAAACTTGGCTTGACTCATTTCCATAGATAGGGGTACTGATTGATAGAGGTTTTGGGATGCTATGTTATGTTTCCAAGCTGATATTCACTTTGAAAACTGGTTCTCTTTAGGCGGAGATAGTTTTTTTCATGTTCTAGTTCTGTTGTCTCTTACACTGTACAATAAATGTCAATTCTGACACTTCTGCAGACAGCCCATGAGTGTTAGCTTTCATTTGATACCTTTTTTATGTATATGGTCCTTGTGGTTGTGGAGATATTCAACATTTATTGCTGGCATGTCGTGTTGAGCAGGAAACCAAAAAATTGGCCTGAAATTGCTTGTACAAGTCACACACAAAAAATGTCAGCTTGACAACCACCCTAATATCTTACCTATGGGTGTCTTCTACTTAAAAAAATAGGGTGACAGCTTGTACCAAAACATGTCCGCAAAAGCCTTAACGGAAGCCCTTTTCAGAATTGGCCCCCTGACTACAACAGCAGCTTCTCTCTGCCTATGAGACAAGCCTACAGTGAACAGATCAACTATGCTGACCTGTCTGTTACATCTCATAGCCTAAATACTGTAGAGATGCAGTCAAAAAGTGACAACTGAACTTGTCAAGTGGTACAAAGTGGAGACCAGTCTCTGACATTGTGAATGCCCAGATTGCCTGATATTGCACTGTGTCAGTAATCACATATGGGGGTCCTGTCTCTCTGATTCACACTGATATTGCACTGTGAAACCCTGATCAGAAGAATCAGACACTTTTAGTTGTTTTTTAAATAACTGGGTTCTCATCTTGCACTGGATCATGCAAGGCTGCACATGACTAAATCAGCACAAGTCAGAGACTACATTCATTGTTTTGCACTTTTATGATGTCATCACATTACCAAAAGTATTGGTTTTTACCAAAACTGTTTGGCAGTATTTTTAAACTTCAAAAATACACACTACAAAGTATGTTCATTGATTTCATAGTTACAGTTGATATATTATGGTTTAAGTAATAAATCCTTTATTGTGCTCTATAACGCTGTGTTATAGTAACAGCATTATAACATTACACAAACCCCATATTCACCTGCCAGGTAAACCCGAGAGGCCTGGCTGGTAGGGCTGGTGGTGCTGGTCTCGAGAGGCCCACTAGTGGTCCTGGTGGTGCTGGTGGTCCTGGTGGTGCTGGTCTCGAGGGGCCCGCTGCTAGTGCTGGTGGTCTTGGTGGTGCTGGTGGTGCTAGTGGTGCTGCTAGTGCTGGTGGTGCTGATGGTGCTGGTCTCGAGAGGCCCACTAGTGGTGCTGCTACTGCTGGTGCTGGTGGTGCTGGTGGTGCTGCTAGTGCTGGTGGTGCTGGTGCTGGTGGGGCTGCTAGTGCTGCTAGTGCTGGTGGTGCTGATGGTGCTGGTCTCGAGAGGCCCACTAGTGGTGCTGCTACTGCTGGTGCTGGTGGTGCTGGTGGTGCTGCTACTGCTGGTGCTGGTGGTGCTGGTGGTGCTGCTAGTGCTGCTAGTGCTGGTGGTGCTGGTGGTGCTGGTGCTGCTAGTGCTGGTGGTGCTGATGGTGCTGGTCTCGAGAGGCCCACTAGTGGTGCTGCTACTGCTGGTGCTGGTGGTGCTGGTGGTGCTGGTGGTGCTGCTAGTGCTGGTGGTGCTGCTAGTGCTGGTAGTGCTGCTAGTGCTGGTGGTGCTAGTGGTGCTGCTAGTGCTGGTGCTGGTGGTGCTGGTGGTGCTGCTAGTGCTGCTAGTGCTGGTGGTGCTGGTGGTGCTGGTGCTGCTAGTGCTGGTGGTGCTGATGGTGCTGGTCTCGAGAGGCCCACTAGTGGTGCTGCTACTGCTGGTGCTGGTGGTGCTGGTGGTGCTGGTGGTGCTGCTAGTGCTGGTGGTGCTGCTAGTGCTGGTAGTGCTGCTAGTGCTGGTGGTGCTAGTGGTGCTGCTAGTGCTGGTGGTGCTGATGGTGCTGGTCTCGAGAGGCCCACTAGTGGTGCTGCTACTGCTGGTGCTGGTGGTGCTGGTGGTGCTGGTGGTGCTGCTAGTGCTGGTGGTGCTGCTAGTGCTGGTAGTGCTGCTAGTGCTGGTGGTGCTAGTGGTGCTGCTAGTGCTGGTGGTGCTGATGGTGCTGGTCTCGAGAGGCCCACTAGTGGTGCTGCTACTGCTGGTGCTGGTGGTGCTGGTGGTGCTGGTGGTGCTGCTAGTGCTGTTAGTGCTGGTGGTGCTGGTGGTGCTGCTAGTGCTGGTGGTGCTGGTGCTGCTAGTGCTGGTGGTGCTGGTGCTGCTAGTGATGCTAGTGCTGCTAGTGCTGCTAGTGCTGGTGGTGCTGGTGGTGCTGGTGGTCCTGGTGGTGCTGGTGGTGGTGGTGGAGGTGGTGGTGCTGGTGGTGGTGGTGCTGCTGCTAGTGCTGCTAGTGCTGGTGGTGCTGCTAGTGCTGCTAGTGCTGGTGGTGCTGCTAGTGCTGGTGGTGCTGCTGCTGGTGGTGGTGGTGCTGCTGCTGCTAGTGCTGGTGGTGGTGGAGGTGCTGGTGGTGGTGGTGCTGGTGGTGCTGCTGCTGGTGGTGGTGGTGGTGGTGGTGGTGGTGGTGCTGCTGCTAGTGCTGGTGGTGGTGGAGGTGCTGGTGGTGCTGGTGCTGGTGGTGGTGGTGGTGCTGGTGGTGCTGCTAGTGCTGGTGGTCTTGGTGGTGCTGCTAGTGCTGCTAGTGCTGGTGGTCTTGGTGGTGCTGGTGGTGCTGCTAGTGCTGCTAGTGCTGGTGGTGCTGGTAGTGCTGGTGGTGCTGCTAGTGCTGGTGGTGCTGCTAGTGCTGCTAGTGCTGGTGGTGCTGCTAGTGCTGGTGGTGCTGGTGGTGCTGCTAGTGCTGCTAGTGCTGGTGGTGCTGGTGGTGCTGCTAGTGCTGCTAGTGCTGGTGCTGCTAGTACTGGTGGTGCTGGTGGTGCTGGTGCTGCTAGTGCTGCTAGTGCTGGTGGTGCTGCTAGTGCTGGTGGTGCTGCTAGGGCTGGTGGTGCTGGTGGTGCTGCTGGTGCTGGTGGTGCTGGTGGTCTTGGTCTCGGCCCAGAGCAGCAGTGGCGGCCCGGATCACTTGAGGTCCAGTCCAGCTCATGACCTCATCAAATCAACCGCTGGCCAGCGCTACGGCCCAGTAAGACATTGAGGAGCTGTCTGTCTGGACAGTAAGATATTGAGGAGCTGTCTGTCTGGACCAGGGGCGATTCTAGACCTAGAGCTTTGCTGGGGCACAGGCCCCCAACTCCCAATACATTAAAAAAATAATAATAACTGTGCGCGCAATATGAATAAATGGCTAGCCTGATTTGGACCATCACATATCTCCCCTAGGTCACAGACATCCTCCTCCATACTCTGAATAGTTTTACGCCTAGCCCCCATCATGTCCTCATCCGTTTCTTGCCTGTCTCTCTCCTCCTCCTCCTCCTCCTCCTCCTGCCTGGTACTGGACTGCCCAGCCTGTGCTCTTTCTCCCCTCTCTTCGACCTCCTCCTCCTCCTCCAGCACTCTCTCCCTCAATTGTTGTAGCAGCCACTATCCAGCAACATCCAAACACATAGGCATAAGTAGGCCTATACTCACTGCATTAATTTAATAGGCTTTCATACTAACACAAGGAAAGCTTATTTTTAGTCAAAAGTGAGATATACTTCCCTCCCAGGCAAGGGTCCTATATACATCCTGGCAATACTGCAGTTCTTTGTAGCTTAAATAGCCTACTAAAGCCTTCATACTGACTTTTGGTGATAATTTGCAAATGTAGCCTAATCTACACAGATGACTATTCTGATTCTGTGTATATTATTATAGGCTACATTTGCAAATGTAGCAAACTTATTTAAGTTTGCCATTAAACCATTGATCAAATCACAGCACTGGCTATTACCAGCATAAATGTTAATGTTACCGTTAATGTGGGCAAAATTATCATACCTCCCTCATCCTCCTCACTGTTCCTCTCCCTCTGTTCAGGAAGAATTTTCTGATGTCCATCTCTGAATAGTCAGAAGGCTGTGTTTAGTTTTACAGTAGGACAGCTTCACAAACAGTATAGGCTACTTTTACAGGAGTCTCTACACGTATAAATCCTTATTAATTGTCCGCATGTGTGCATGCAGCCTACGCATGGTGTGAGTGTGTGTGTGAGGGAGAGAGCACAAGCTGGTAAACTGTTGCTAAATTTAGGCTACAATGACGCTAAGCAGGGCCGTAGTCACCATAGACATTGAGGGGGACGTGTCCCCCCCAATATTCAAATATGACCAAAATGTCCCCCCCAATATACGGACATAGCAAAAGAAAGAAAGAAAAAAGCGCCATCTGAAATGTAATCAAACGAAAATAACGCACAAATTAGTGACCTAGTGATGGTTCCAGAGTAGCCTAGACCCCTGAGTGGTTTGTCCTGGTGGTTTTCTGTTTTTCGTTAGTGGCGTGCGCTATCAAAAGCTTCCATTTACTGCACCCTACTGCGGTGAGGTAGGGCTGTCAACAATATCGCAAAAGCTACCGGTACAATTTTAACAAAACTTGTTGGAAAGGTGTAGCACAGGCTAAGGAAATCCCATACATTTTTGGAGCCGATCAGACTCAAAGGGAACTTGGAAACATTTTCCATATTGTAGCCTATTCTCACAATGATAGCGAAAGTGAAACATTTTATTTTAAATGATGAATTCGTGCAAGCCTGTGTCATTCATTTCTTTCACATGTCGTTCAACAAAAATAGGCTAATGCATTCATATGCTAGTAATAATGCCAGAAATTGCCGTTTATAGGCCTCTTAGAAATAGTTGTTACATCTTGCATATGTTAAAATTGTGTGATTAGCCGCCAGCATAATAAAATCTAAATTAAAAGACAAAATCTTATTAGGCTATAGGTCCAAACCTATGAGTCTAAGCCTTAGTTAAAAAAATCTTCAGGTGTAAGTAATAAGTCAAAGAACCACATTCTGTGTAATATAGAGTAATATCTTTTAAAGTATACATTTTGAAGACAAATGGAGTCATACCACAGGTCCAGGGATGGATTACTGGATTACTAAATGGGCTTACTGGGCCCAAGAGCTCAGGGGGCCCTGAAGCCCAAGCCTCTGTGTGAAGTTGGTTCTTCTCCATCCTTCTCTTTTCACAAAACTCCCCAGAAGTCATCATTTAAAGGGTCATTTATGGGCCATGGGAGAATGCCTCAGGACCCCTATATCTGGAGGAGGGGGGGGGGCATCTGTGCCCAGGGGTTCATAATCCATCCATGCCATGCCTATGTCCGTCAAAAGTTTGGAATACTCTAATTGACTGACTTAACTAACAACTTGTTTGTGATTTTTAATAATATTTTTTGCATGGTAGGAAATGTATTGAAATTCTGTTTGGGGGTCTCTCAGACCCCACCACAGATTTGGTCCCCCCCAATGTTGACATCATGACTACGGCTTTGACGCTAAGCATTGAAAAACAGATGCTAGTTATGTGGGTAACACTCTCTAACAGCGATCAACTTGTCAAACTTTCTGTCAAACAAGTTGTGAATTTGTTGTAACATTAAACAGGGGACGACTTACTCTATGCTCAAAGTGATTCCACAATCCACAGTGTATGTGTGTGCAGTACAACGAAACACTCGGAAGAATCATGTGAACGATTTTCATTGGTTGTTGCGTTCAATCTTAGCCAGCTACAGAGGTGCTATTTCCTGATTGGCTATTATGGCCCCTTTCTTTATTCCTTTTTTTATTTTTTTTTATTGGCTGGTAAGTGACAGGCTCGAGCCATGATTAAAGCAGGCACGGAGTTGCGCTCATGAATGCCGTTTCCAGCTAGAGCCTCGCTAGAATTTTACTGGGGCACTGGAGACTTTTACTAAGGCACGTGCCCCAGTGAATAAGGTCTAGTGACGCCCCTGGTCTGGACAGTAAGACATTGAGGAGCTGTCTGTCTGTCTGGACAGTAAGACATTGAGGAGCTGTCTGTCTGTCTGGACAGTAAGACATTGAGGAGCTGTCTGTCTGGACAGTAAGACATTGAGGAGCTGTCTGTCTGTCTGGACAGTAAGACATTGAGGAGCTGTCTGTCTGGACAGTAAGACATTGAGGAGCTGTCTGTCTGGACAGTAAGATATTGAGGAGCTGTCTGTCTGGACAGTAAGACATTGAGGAGCTGTCTGTCTGTCTGGACAGTAAGACATTGAGGAGCTGTCTGTCTGGACAGTAAGACATTTAGGAGCTGTCTGTCTGTCTGGACAGTAAGACATTGAGGAGCTGTCTGTCTGGACAGTAAGACATTGAGGAGCTGTCTGTCTGGACAGTAAGACATTGAGGAGCTGTCTGTCTGTCTGGACAGTAAGACATTGAGGAGCTGTCTGTCTGGACAGTAAGACATTGAGGAGCTGTCTGTCTGGACAGTAATGGACAGTAAGATATTGAGGAGCTGTCTGTCTGGACAGTAAGACATTGAGGAGCTGTCTGTCTGTCTGGACAGTAAGACATTGAGGAGCTGTCTGTCTGGACAGTAAGACATTTAGGAGCTGTCTGTCTGTCTGGACAGTAAGACATTGAGGAGCTGTCTGTCTGGACAGTAAGACATTGAGGAGCTGTCTGTCTGTCTGGACAGTAAGACATTGAGGAGCTGTCTGTCTGGACAGTAAGATAATGAGGAGCTGTCTGTCTGTACAGTAAGACATTGAGGAGCTGTCTGTCTGGACAGTAAGATATTGAGGAGCTGTCTGTCTGTCTGGACAGTAAGATATTGAGGAGCTGTCTGTCTGCTGTCTGTCTGGACAGTAAGATATTGAGGAGCTGTCTGTCTGGACAGTAAGATATTGAGGAGCTGTCTGTTTGTCTGGACAGTAAGATATTGAGGAGCTGTCTGTCTGCTGTCTATCTGGACAGTAAGATATTGAGGTGCTGTCTGTCTGGACAGTAAGACATTGAGGAGCTGTCTGTCTGTCTGGACAGTAAGATATTGAGGAGCTGTCTGTCTGTCTGGACAGTAAGATAATGAGGAGCTGTCTGTCTGGACAGTAAGATAATGAGGATCTGGAGGACTGAGCTGATGTCTCTCTTCACTCATACGCTACATCCCGTCACACCGCAGGACCTGATCACCCGTGAATGATTCATCCTCGTACACAACATCCCTTCACTTATACCACAGGACCTGGTCACCTGTGATGGGCAGCTCAGAGACAGGCTCGTCCACTGACCCCTAAGGATACCTGAGCGTCAGGTTTAGGGGCCAGCGAATGTGGACATCAGTGATCACAGCAGTCCTCCTCCAGAGTTAATGAGTGGGGGCAAATCAATGGTGCTCAACAGATTTGATGTCTAGAAAAATTGCGTATAAAATGTCTGCACATACTCCGCTAGCTTAAGCAGGAGATTGCAACAGATGCCATGGGCGGGACTCCCACACACCATCCTTAGTGGCAGTGCATGATGTCAATCAATCAGATAAACACTCGATGTAGTAGTGCAGCGTGTCAAACACCCTGTCAAGCCCGCCAGCAGGTTTAATACGCACCCCCAGATCAGCAGGTTTAATACGCACCCCCAGATCAGCAGGTTTAATACGCACCCCCAGATCAGGCCCGTCAGCAGGGTTCATACGCACCCCCAGCAGGGTTCATACGCACCCCCAGCTGTTTTACGTAGGAAGGGAGAATTAGAAAAAAAAGATATGCACATCCAGTTGTCTTCAACAATGTGTAATAAGCAATATCTCTATGATATGATACATTGATTAAACCCAGCACTACAGACCATCCTCAGGAAGGAAGAAGCAGAAAAACTAACATGGAAGTAGGGCATTTCAAGAGAGAAAGAGCAGGATGTAACAGCAGTACATTATTGTGTACTTGTTTGCTCATAAGTGATAATAACAGTCATCTAACAACACTCTGATACCCATGCAGAAAAATTATAACGACCATGACAATGACCACAACCCCCACAAGGTCTCATTCCAACAAATCCGGCCCACTACCTAATATGAGTTTGACACCCCTGTAAGTTGTGCATCAATGAGTAGTTACACATTGCCACCAGAGGAGGGAGCTGTAGTCACTGCTGAAAGTAAAACATCAGCACATTTGCTCAGTCTGTACGTTGATACTTATTTTGCACAATCAAAACACAAAACAGAATGCATGGCAAACTTGTTTTATTATTGACAATATTCAAGATTCTCTTTTCCCCCTATTAATTATAAATCTGATAAAAATAAATACATTCTATAATAATCTGATTTAATACAAAAAACACTTTCCAATACCCCCCCCCCCCCCCACACACACACACACACACTGAACAGGGTGTCCAAACATTCCATCATTTCCATATTACAGCATGCAAACCGCAAAACAGCACCCAGATTATTCTACAGCCCATTAAAACACACACACACACACACACACACACACACACACACACACACACACACACACACACACACACACACAGCGCTGTGGCACAGGTCTAAAGGGATCTTCAGAAATGACCACACAATAAATAAAAAGGCATGCAGGACACAGACAGGACAGAGGCAGTAAATACTAATCCCACACACTGCAAATACCCCTCACACACACACACACACACACACACACACACACACACACACACACACACACACACATAGAAGATCACAGGAGGGTCACTGAGATACAGTTCCACTTTTTCAAAAATATTTCCAGTCTTGTCCAAGATCAACACACACTTCACTCTCAGATGGAAATGACTGGAACAATTTAATGTACATAGCACACAGGTAGAACCCAGTCCGTATGAGTGAGCACCTGCCGACAGGTAGAACCCAGTCCGTATGAGTGAACACCTGCCGACAGGTAGAACACTACCAGGTGTACTGTACACATGAAGGTATGAATAAAGTCAGTGGCGTTTCAGTCTTAGGCACCACCGGTAGTCGCTTATAGGGGTCAGTAGTCGCTTATGGGGGTC
>NW_027468837.1:40895417-40905417 GCF_046254945.1 Alosa pseudoharengus
CAACAAATACACAAATACACAGACACACGCGTGCACACACAAGCAAGCAGGCGCACAGGCGCACACACACACACACACACAGAAGCGCATACACACACACACACACATACACACACACACTCCCATAAACAGCAACTACTGGAGACAACTAGACAACTGCTGCAGCCCTGTTCTGTCCATACTGCACAAACCCTAACTGCCCCCTATTAACTACCCCCCCAGCACACGTCAGAACTGCCCACAGCACACGTCAGAACTACCCCAGGACTGCCCAGACCCATTAACTGCCCCCAGCACACGTCAGAACTGCCCCAGGACTGCCCAGACCCATTAACTGCCCCCTAGGGCACACGTCAGAACTACCCCAGGACTGCCCAGACCCATTAACTGCCCCCCCAGGACTGCCCTGAGCCAGACCCAGCCCAACCAGGCTAACAGCCAGGCGTAGTTAATTCTAATGTTATGGTTATTATTTTAATTCTGCCTAATACCATATGGTTATCATTTTAAATCTGCCTAATACCATATGGTTATTATTTTAAATCTGCCTAATACCATATGGTTATCATTTTAATTGTGATAGCTTTGTAATTATTAACATGCTCGTGCTTTGCTTCTTTTGTGGATAGATGTTTGATGAATAGCCTACTGTAATAGTTGATTGGAAATGGAGGGCAATTTCTGAAAGGTGTTTTCAACAAATTCAGTTCTGAAGACAATATAAAGGCGTAGTCGTACTATGTGCATCTTTGGAGTGGCAACCACTTTCTTACTGACGTTGCGGGCGAGAGAATAGCCATGTTTCCCTATTCAAAAAAGGAAAACTTCACTTCATTGTTAGTCTATATCAAAAGCAGTTGTTCACTCTGTGTGAATGACAATATTTTCCGCGTCTTTCTTATTCCAGCCGTGAGTTCTTTGGGGTAGAAACGAGAACGTGCACACGTGTCCTGAATTACTTACACCTGGCTTGACATAGTCGTTCCTTGGGGCAGTCGTGGCCTACTGGTTAGCGCTTCGGACTTGTAACCGGAGGATTGCCGGTTCGAAACCCCGACCAATAGGCACGGCTGAAGTGCCCTTGAGCAAGCACCTAACCCCTCACTGCTCCCTGAGCGCCGCTGTTGTTGCAGGCAGCTCACTGCGCCGGGATTAGTGTGTGTCGTGAGCTAGGATGACCTAGGATGAGCTAGCTATGTCAAACCTCGCTTTATCACTTATCTTGGATTTCAAATAACTTTCAGTGTCCCGCCGGCGGGACGGTTACCCCCCTCCCCCACCTCCCCCCAACATTCTAAATCAGGGGTGTCCAAACTTTTTGACTCAAGGGCCACATTGGGTTTTGAAAATTGGCCGGCGGGCCACACACACAAAAAAATAATAATGAAAAAACAGAATTACTTTGTCATGTAAATGATACAAAACAATATATATATATATATATATATATATATATATATATATATATATTGTTTTGTATCATTTAAATGACAAAGTAATACTGTTGTAGAAAATGAATTTCTTACGAAATACTGTTCATTTGATGTTGTTTAATTCATTATAAATGGTGCACTGTCACTTTAAGGCTCTTTTGCCAGCTCCACTAGCCTATGGCTAGTACTGTGCCTATGGCTCACAGTTTATAAATGGTCAGTAGTGGAAACTACTGTTGCCATCGCGATTTCCTTTTAAAGGTTTCTTATAAAAAGGAGATATGAATTATCAACAATAACAAGCCAGCTGGAAGCTGTCGCAGTCTCTCCCTCTTGTGCACGCTCAAATGCGTTCCCAATTAAATGGAGTAGCATAACGTAGTTAGATCTGCTGCAATGGAGATACTATGTATCTCGATGTAACAAGCTGTTTTGACATTGAAATGGTAAACGCTTTCTAAGAAGAGTGTAAAGCAGTTTGCAGTAGCCTAAAGTTAATCACAACGTTGTCTATGCTGGAATAGCGAGCGGCCTATGATAACCTAATTAATTAAATGCAGGGCAGGCCGGATTAAAGTGCGTGGCGGGCCGGATCTATGATAAACTAATAAATGCTCGGCGGGCCGGATTAAAGTGCGTGGCGGGCCGCAGTTGGCCCGCGGGCCGTAGTTTGGACACCCCTGTTCTAAATCAATTGTATGCACCATATTGCTATGTAGCATAGTAATGTTATACACCATTTCAAAGCTTTGGCTCTTGGGAATCCAAAAATGACAACTTTTGTCATGTACAATCTGTATAGTGCTTTACATTCTCAGATTAATTTTATTATGTCTCAATTAAATTTGATCCAAAATGCCCCCCTCCCCCTCCTTCGCTTTTGGTGATACCCTGACTTCTGGCTGTAGTGTAGCTGCAGCACAATAAGTAGATGCCTCATATTGGGTACTGAAATATTCACAAGAATCCATAGAAATTGAATCTTCATGTTGTATTATCCAATATTAGTTGTACAGATGTATAGTCTATCTTATACTATACTAATGCAAATACTATCTAATACTATATCAATATCTATCTAATAATACTATATCCATATCTATCTAATACTATATGCAAAAATAGAGACTTTTTTGTAATTATTCCATGTTTTGTGTAGTCAGTCTATATCAGAACACCTGAATGAATAGTCCACAAGAAACCTCAAAGTGTTACCTTTCATTTGAGACCAGGATTATGCTTCTACACAAAGGGGTTCATGTGCAGTAAGCATTTGATTGTCAGTATGAATTTTGGATAACAAAAAGTCCTATGGGGAGTATCCATAGGCATTTTACAAAACGCGTGGGCATACCTTGGAAAATAATAGTCTAAAGCACTCATATTTTCATTCTATATTGATCACCTTTCGCACACAGCTTCACAAGACCTGGTGCTAGGGCTCAGTTGTGTTTCTAAGAGATATCAAGTGACCTAGAGGGCTGAAATGTAGTCAGTTCAGAGATGCTTGTAATCCGGCAGAAAGAAAAAAACTATATTCTAGCCTCTGTAGCTCTTTGTCAGAACATCACACAGTTATCTTGACTGCTTCCTACGAAAGCTACAGGAGCTTTCTATAGAGGTCCAGCACTTGATGGTTGACCCCAAAAGAGGTGGGAACAATGCCCTTGTAAATAGGCACAGTGCAATTTCAGGCAAAAACTTGAAATTTTTACTGAGAACTATGTAGTTAATTCTGCCTTTGTGAAATACCCCTCTGGTGTGTTTAGTACAAGTATAATGCAGGTTGTTTTGGACAAAAGTATCTTCTAAGAAACAGAAACATAAACATAAACAAACACAAAGTCATCCAGCATCACTCCCCCTCCTCTACCTCCTCTACCTCCTCCCCCTCCTCTACCTCCTCTACCTCCTCCCCCTCCTCCCCCTCCTCTACCTCCTCCCCCTCCTTCCCCTCCTCTACCTCCTCTACCTCCTCCCCCTCCTCTACCTCCTCTACCTCCTCCCCCTCCTCTACCTCCTCTACCTCCTTTAAAGGAGAATTCACTTAGAATTCACTTAATCACACTTATATATACTGCAATCACACTTATACATAGCCTTATTCTACTGCACTTCATACTATCCATCCTGCACATACACTTATTCTTAATCTGCACTACAACTGTACTTATCTGTCTATGGTTCATACTGAATATCCATATTTATTCAGTTTTTCTCATAATATATTCTGTTAATACACTGCATATATCCATATTATTCTTACTACTATTATATTGTTACTGCTACTACATTACACATATCTGTACATGTTGTTCATACATTGTTCAATATCACATAGCCATATTTATTCTGCTCTTAGCCTATATAGTAACTGCTAATACACTGCACATATTTATATCTAATTTATATTACTCTAAACTACCTTCTGTAAACCTACTGCATACTTTCTACACTGCACTATATTTTTTGTCCTGCCTATGCATCACCTGTCTAAACTTTGTATATCACATTGCACTTTTCTGCTTTTTTGTACTTCTGGTTGGATGGAAACTGCATTCGTTGGCTTTGTACTTGTACTCTACACAATGACAATACAGTTTAATCTAATCTAATCTTAAAATGTTGTTGTTTCAGAGGACGCTCGAACATCAAAAGAAAAAGCATCCTTGCAGACTTACAACAGCATCTCAGGGAATATTGTAAACTAACTGAAATGTGTACGGCATGTTTTTTTTTAGACGACACTGCAGCGGACATGTCCTGTAGCACGCACTGATAAGAGGAGGGGAGGGCATAAACAGAGAGAGATTCTTTGTCCTTGTGATATTATCAACCCCACCAGGTAATAGTGCCGCGTAATGATCAAAACGGTCAAATACGGCCATATACACCGTGACGGAACACTGGGTGTTTACCAGCGCAGTAAACTTCATTACTAACAGGTAAGCAACACCTATAAATCACACCTGTCGAGAGAAGTAGGCCTAGCTGTTTGAAGAGGCGTGGTCCAGGGGAAAAAACTACTAGTTAAGAAATGCCTTTCATGCAGGTAACACACACGAAAAGCTACGACAACGAACTCTTTTCTGACACAGTTTCACTCACACAATCACTTCTACAGGCCATTTAAAAGTGCGATATGGGGGAAATCCTTCCGCAACCTGCATGAAGATGACAAGAGTCTCCACGTACTCTATCCTACTGGAACTGGAACTCTGTTCTGGTGTGAGTGACACAGGTGTTTCTGTGGCTTCTCCAGAAATATTCGGAGCGTAAAAGTTCAAATACGAAACTTGTTACAGTAAAAATAAGAACTCTATTGGAAAACCCACGAGGGTCCTGGTGATACTTAAGTGCTTAGTGTGTGACTTCCAGCGCCACGACTAATGAATGCCAGCGCCACGACTAATGAATGCCAGCGCCATGACTAATGAATGCCTGCCAAGTTCGGAGGAACTTCATTTGAGGAAACAATCTTCACACCGGGCGGGCGCGCGCCAGGGCTCTCACAATTAAATAATTCCTCTACTGGACATTGTCATGCGGATCTATAGTTTTGTATTCACACCACCGGTCAAGGTGACATGTAAACGAGTCGGCCTAGCCCTTACCTTGATTCCGAACACACAATGCCCTTTCTGTTCAATTCCGAGAACCACCTGGAATTAAACAGGTATTCCCCGGGATTTAAAACGCCCTCACGCAGGTGGATAGCGGGTCTCTTTCTTCTGTGGATTTGTCTGTTTCTTTCTTGTGGTGGTTTATCAAAGACAGGAACTTTGTCCAAATTCCATTCAAAGCGCTGCTACCCATAGAAGTCTACCCTAATTGTAAAGCGTTGTTAATGCAGCCTTCATTGGTCCTAGTGCTAGTCGGTTTGTAATGCGGAAGAGGCACGTTTTTGCGCTTACCTCGGTGGTTAGGTGACCACACCAAACCAGAATGCAGACTCTCCGCGAACTTCAGTATAATTAAATGAAGTTGAAATACTGTATTATAACATGAGCATTGTTAAAAGATTCATCATTTCACCCTGCATTTAATAAATTAATTATGTTCCGGACGGAGTCATAGTATGTTCATAGTTTTTTGTTAATGAAAAGTCAAATATTTTTACTGTTGATATTGCATAACTACGGAGCCCCTAAGGGGACATGAGCAAAACAAAATCTAAAGTTTAGTTTCATGTGCTCACGTGAAAGTTTCATGTAAAAAGGTTTTGCTTGCGCACACGAAACTTTCATGTGCTCGTGCGCACATGAAAGTTTCAAGTGTGCACATGAAAGTTTCATGTGAGCACATGAACTTTATGTGAGCACATGAAAGTTTCACCTGAGCACATGAAACTAAACTTTAGATTTTTTTTTGCTCATGTCCCCTTAGGGGCTCCGTACATAACAAATTGTCCTTTGGGGATAATAAAGACACCTTGAACCCTGATATTTGATAATGTTATTGTTGTTGTTATTATTATGTTTATGTAGGCTTACAATTCTTAACTAGTATTGTAGTGTTTATATCCTACTGCTAGAAAAAGTTGTGGGTTCAATTCCCGGTTTCCGCCGTAGTGCTGTGCCCTTGAGCAAGACACTTAAAGCAACACCAAAGAACTTTTCCTCTGTCACACGCACCATTTGTTTATCCAGCACCGGCTTTGCAAATAACAATGTCCACAGACAAGGTAGAACATGTTGCATGATTTTATGAAAGTATGATGTATTGCGACATCAGATGCAAGTCAAATTTTAGTTTCTTATGTCTCATTCCATGGAACTACAGATCCGCTACCCGATCCAGCAAACTTTCATAGTGCGGTTATAGCCGATAGAGGGCCGCGAAGCGAATGCAGAAAGTGCCGTTCACCCTGTTATGAGTTGATGATCCACTGAAACGATTTTGGAAACATTATTTTAAGGTACAAAAAATTCTTTGGTGTTGCTTTAACCCTGAGTTGCTACAGGGACAATAGTCCTTGTAATATAATTGACATGTAAGTGGCTTTGGATAGATGCGTCACTAAATACATGTACATGTAAATGAAAGTGGCTTTGGATAAAAGCCAAATACCATAATCATAAAAATAAGACACAGACAAGGTCAGAATGTTATTGTTAAACATGAATTTATTTAAAAGTCATGATTACCATCATAACAGCTTTTTCCATAGCTGTAGATCATTTTTACATGAAAATAATGTGAACAGATAAGAGAACACTTTTCCCATCTCCCACTCCATCTCCCACTTAAGAAACAGTGCTTCCTAATTGTGCAATATAATTGCAGTGGTCAATTAGAGAGACTACAAAATGTTATCATAAATATGCAACCAAACACCTGGGGACCTGCAACACACACACACACACGCGCCCTTTTCCTTTCCCAAACCATGGGGCTGCTGGCTCCTGCTGCCTGAAGGTGAGTCGGCGGTTTCATTTGGTCACGACAAGAAGCAGCTAAACCTGTTATCCCACTGTGTGTGTGTGTGTGTGTGTGTGCGTACATGTGAAGTTTATAACACCAGTTATCCCACAAAGTGTGTGTTCATGTGTGTCAGACATTGTTAGGACCTGTTATCTTGCAGAATGTGTGTCAAATGTTGTGTGATTTGTGTGTGAGTGTGTGTGTGTGTGTGTGTGTGTGTGTGTGTGAGTGTGTGTGTGTGTGTGTGAGTGTCATACGTTGGTGAGACATCTTATCCTGCAGTCACACACACACACACTGATCCCAACTCCTCCTTGTTCTTGACAAGTCATAACTATGGAATGCAGCAGGCAAATTGAAGACTGACATGTCCGAAGGTCTTACTACTGCACGTTACCCTGGTTACCTACTGCACGTTACCCTGGTTACCTACTGCACGTTACACTGGTTACCTGGCATGACTACACTAGTTACCTGGCATGACTGGTTACCTGGCATGACTACACTAGTTACCTGGCATGACTACACTGGTTACCTGGCATGACTACACTGGTTTACCTGGGGTTACCTGGCATGACTACACTAGTTACCTGGCATGACTGCACTGGTTACCTGGCATGGCTGGTTACCTGGCATGACTGCACTGGTTACCTGGCATGGCTGGTTACCTGGCATGACTGCACTGGTTACCTGGCATGACTATTATGCTACATTCAAACTGGACAGTTGATTACAGACAAACAAAAACAAAAACATCCCTTTACATTCCAGATGCTGGTATGTAGGACACATTCGTGGGTGACAGCCCTCAGTCATACCATCCCTCATACACACACACACACGGTACACAGCAGACTGCACACACTGAGACGGGTCTGCCAGACAGCAGAGGGCACACATACACACTCTGATGTGGCCCGCATGCGTCTCTGGTCTGGCCCGGATACACAAAATTGGCTCCAGCTACCTGACACATAGGTGGAGCCGAGGCCTGGAGGTGAGTGTGTGTGCCTGTGTGTGTGTGTGTGTGTGTGTGTGCCTGTGTGTGTGTGTGTGTGTGTTTGTGTGGTGAATGTTAACCCGTCTGTGGTTCATTAACTGTCCTTTTTGGAGATTCAGTGCAGGAATGTTTACAAAAGGTTATTTTTGACAGGAAGTGAGTGAGAGAAAGAGAGAGAGAGAGAGAGAGAGAGAGAGAGAGAGAGAGAGAGAGAGAGAGAGAGAGATTGGGTGGGATCAGGATCTGACCGCAGGAGAGAGAGATGGAGACATGACCGCAGGTCAGACTGGCCAGGGTCTCCGTGGGCACTTGAACTCGTACATGGTGTGGGGGCTGTAGCCTGTTGACAGCGCTCCCGCTAAAAGTTATTTTTAAAGACTCATGTTTTGAACTTAGTGGTGAGTGATGTTCAAGAGAAGTTTATAGAAAAGTTTAGAGAAGTTTTCATGGCTTTCATGGCTTGATTAAGATGACAAGTATAGCATGTAGTTTTTACCGAGGTTGTGATGGCCATCTTGAAGACAAATGGGGTACTGTGTCGCTCCTGAGTCACTCCTGTGTGTGTGTGTGTGTGTGTGTGTGTGTGTGTGTGTGTATTTGTGTGTATTTGTGTGTGTGTGTGTGTGTGTATTTGTGTGTGTGTGTGTGTGTATTTGTGTGTGTGTGTGTGTGTGTTTGTGTGTGTAATTATGTGTGTGTGTGTGTGTGTGTGTGTGTGTGTGTGTGTGTGTGTGGCTCCTGAGCCCAGAGTTCGTATGAGCAGAGTGTACGGATTAGTAGCAGACTGGGTGACCCCAAAACCCTAGGACACGCTGGCCACTCCTGGGTCATTCCGTGTCAAATCAGACAAAATCCAGGAAAAAGGTTGCAGCACAGACTCTGATTTTCCTCAAAGTTTGTCTACACAGTGTTTAGGTTCCATAACTAAAACCTGTCAAATATTTTTGTTCAGTTCTATTGTTTTCATAGTCTTTTTTCCCCTTGATGGTTTACACCAGTGGTCGCCAACCCGTCGATCGCGATCGACCAGTAGATCTTTAGGACTTGCCCAGTAGATCCAGAGAATAATAGGACAATTAAAAACAGTCACCAAATTCCCACATGTTCGCCAATGTTTACAGGGCGTAGCCTACATTTCAGCGTGGGATAGAATAGCGCATGATTTATTCAAGACCTAGCCATCATAATGCGAGAAATTCCTGCATACATTTACAGTGCTGTCTGATAACGTTAATCTAATAATGGAGCAGCGTGAATGCGGGACCGGACGAACCGACTTCTGACTTGAACCGAACGGAACCCCATGCAGACACACGCGCACAGCAACAGGACTTGTCACCGCTGAAGTCAAATGTTAGGTGCTTCTACATCAACTGCTAACTGACAGAAAATAAAAAAACAAAGTTTAGCGATCAGGAATTTGTTCTCCATTTGAAGAATGTAATCGATTGCGGACGTGCACAGACACGGAGTGCATTGTAGGCCTAGGCTTAGGTTACTTTCACTTTCTAGAGTACGCATTCATTACGTGAAAGATGCTTCATACCAAAACAGCGATCAAACATCAAATTTATCATGACGTATTGTCACAAACACTTACTCCAATTAGAAAATCAAAACCAAAATCATGTAAGTAAAGACTATGTTAAAGTGTTGTTATCTCATTGACGCCTGTATAAGGAGGTGGAGGATGTGATATTTTTGACCTGATACATTTGCCTAAATAAAAGGCCTTAAATTGGAAGTATTTTAGCTTTGATTTTCTTTTGACGCTTCAAGGTAGATCTTGCCTTTGTTCAGGGCGAGGTTAGGGATCTTGGGCTCAAAAAGGTTGGTGACCACTGGTTTACACTCTCTAAAAGGCCTTATCTTGAAGGCCATGTTTGGTCATTCATATCTAAGTATTATTCCTAGCCTGACCAAACTTAGAATAGAAGACAAACATGTTCTCAGTACGATTCAATAATTACAAGTTTGTACCACAGTGTTATTGGTTTTATAGTCCCTAGTTTCAGAAAAAACATGCAAAAAAAGTGATATTGAGGGTCTCAAAACTCCTTTATTGTGACACACCTGCCATCAATCAGTATTTTCTCTAAAAATGTAATCCTTTGTTAATGTTGTCCCAAAATTTGAAGTCTCC
>NW_027468837.1:40912917-40917917 GCF_046254945.1 Alosa pseudoharengus
CACAGTGTTGGAACTTGTCCAAGGCGTAGGCTCAAATTGAAGATGTGCTTCAGTGGCTCCCCCAGTTCAGCAGCACAGGCCTTGAGTAGCCTTGGACACAGTCTGTCAGGCCCAGCTGCTTTATTGCTGCGCAATTTCTTAAGTTGGACTGTCACTTGATCTTTTGTAATGGTGAGGGGTGTAAGGGGAGGGGAGGGGGAGGGGTGCATCTGGGATCTGTGTGTCTGATGGCTGTTGACTGAGGTCGTTGTCACCTCATTGTTCGTGATCGCCATGTGGGGGAGGGGTGCAAAATCCAGTGATGGTGGGGATACGATAGCCTGTGATGATGGAGGTGAGTGTTGCACTGGTATTGAGGGGGTGTGAGGGTGGGGGCTGGGGGATGGTGGACAGACCACCGCCATTGGAGCTGGAGCAGGGCAGTCAAACCTGTTGTAGAAGTGGTTCAGCTGGTTTTCGCTCTGTCCAGGTCCCCCTCCACAGAGCTGCTGCTCTTCTTCAGGCCTGTGATGGTCTTCATGCCGTCCCATGCCTCCTTCAAGTTGTTTTCCTGCAGCTTCTGTTCCACCTTCCTTCTGTAGTCCTCCTTAGCCTCCTTCAGCTTGACTTTGAGTTCCCTTGCACGCGCCTCAGCACTGCCATGTCCCCCTCTCTGAACGTCATCTTTTTCCTGTTGAGAAGGGTCTTGACATTGCTGGTTATCCAAGGCTTGTTGTTGGGAAAGCAGCGTACAGTTCTGGTGGGAACAACAATGTCCATGCAGAAGTTCAGGTAGTCAGTTGTGCACTGTGTGACCTCCTCCAAGTCCTCTCCATTCTGTAACACACTCCAGTCAGTACACTCGAAGCAGTCTCTCAGAGCCTCATCCACTTCGGGTGTCCACTTCCTGAAGGTGCGTGTGGGAACTGGTAGCCTCTGTACTTTGGCTTGTACATTGGCTGGAGATAAATGAGGTTGTGGTCTGACTTTCCCAGTGGGGGGAGGGTGTTTGCACTGTATGCATCCCTCACGTTTGCATACATGAGGTCTATTGTCCTGTTTTTCCTTGTAGGGCAGTCAACATACTGGTAAAAATTTGTGAGTGTGGAATCCAGTGTTATGTGATTGAAGTCGCCAGAGATCACAAAAAAGGCGTCAGTGTGTTGGGTTTGAAGCCTTGCGATTGTGGAGTGGATGACGTCACACGATGTATCCGGAAGAGCTCGAGGTGGAACGTAAACACAGACAGCAATTGCGTGCGAGAACTCCCTCGGCATGTAATACGGTCGGAGACTAACCGCTAATAACTCCACATCCTTACAGCATACAGTCTCCTTTACTGTTACATGTCCAGGATTGCACCATCTATTGTTAATGTACAGCACCAGTGCGCCTCCCTTCTTGCTGGCTCTGTGGTGGGAGCTGAACTGGAGTGCATCACTTCAATATCTGACAAAAGCACCCTGAACAAATCTTGTGCACTGCCATGCACAACTGAAAGGCTGAGGAAGTAATTTGTCCCCAGGGCCATTGAAATGTTCAATGCCTCACTAAAGGGAAGAGGAGAGATAGACTTCTCTGCATAGTCTGTCTGCCTCTCCACCCTCTCCATGTTTGAGTACTGACTGCCCACTACTGCTTTACTACTGTTTTACTACTGTTTTACTAATGTCTACAGCCTAATGTTTTCACTACTGTTTTACTGCTACACGGTTTTTCATGCTATATTAGCACACATGATCAATGGCTGCGGTCAGGCTTCTGCTACAATACTGAATGAATGAATGGCTATAACACTATTACCTCAACCTGTTCTTGCACTGACATAGTTTTTTATATTACCTTGTCTACATTATACTTTACTCTCCTATTTGTTCGTATTATTATGACCGCCGCGCAGCGAAGCGGCGGTCATATAGGTTTAGTCAGATTTTTTTCTTTTTTTTTTTTTTTTTTTTTCTTTTTCGCATGTCCAAATTTCTGTCAATGATTCCCGGGACACTGAAAGACCGGGGTAGACGAAACTTGGTGGGCATGTAACCCCATATGGATAGCATGGAACCATCGTTTTTCGTTTTGATCTGTAGCCCCCCCGCTGGACTGCACCCCCCGAAAGGAGGGTAGGGCAGACACAGTTTTCTGTGAATATCTCGAGAACCGTAAGGTTTAGGAGGACCATTTTTTTTTTGTATGTTGATCTCAAGGGGCCATGTCAACCCATTCCATAACCACTCATTTCATGTATAGCGCCACCTAGTTAAACACAAAAAAGTAAAAATGAGGTGTTGTAATCACAGGTATCTGTGACCTAACATAGTCAAAACTGCACAAAATTGGAAGTGTAGGATCATTATGACACCCTCTGAATGCACGCCAAGATTCGTGGAATTCCGTTCATGGGGGGCCACACAATAAATTAATTTATGTTACTATACACCAACTGGCCTGTAGGTGGCCGGAGACAGTTTTCTGTGAATATCTCGAGAACCGTAGGGCCTAGGAGGTCCACCTTTTTTTTGTATGTTGATCTCAAGGGGCCATGTCAACCCATCCCATTACCACTTATTTCATGTATAGCGCCACCTAGTTCAAAATTAAAAAGCAAAAAATTTGGTGTTTTCATCACAATATCTCTGGCTGACATGGTCAAAACTGCACGAAATTGAAAGTGTAGGATCATTATGACACCCTCCGAATGCATGCCAAGTTTTGTGTACTTTCGTTCATGGGGGGCCTTACAATAAAACAATTTATGTGTACATTTAGTGACGTACACCAACAAGGATTCCCGGGACACTGAAAGACCGGGGTACACAAAACTTGGTGGGCATGTACCCCCACATGGATAGCATGGAACTGTCATTTTTCGTTTTGATCTGTAGCCCCCCCGCTGGACTGGACCCCCCGAAAGGAGGGTAGGCCAGACACAGTTCTCTGTGAATATTGTGAATATTTTGAGAACTGTAGGGCCTAGGATGACCATTTTTTCCGTATATTTTCCTCCAGGGGTCATGTTAACCCAGTTCATGTGCACACATGTGCACAAACAGATACACACACACACACACACATTCACAGTAATCATACGTATGACCAGGGCCGGCCCGAGGCATAAGCGAACTAAGCGGCTGCTTGGGGCCTCCTGGCCACCAGGGGGCCCCCAATCAAGTTTCTTTTTTTTTTTTTTACATAATAAATAACGTAAACAAGTGACATCAATGAATGAATAAATGAAACAATTATCATTCAAATCAAGAAAATTATGATTTCATGATCAATATGCCTGCCTACTGCTACTGTGTCTGCCAGCCTTTGAGTCACGCGCATAAAGTAGACACCTCGGGTGCATATACAATTCGTGCAGACACTGCATCAAGTTCAACAATCGGAAGAGACGGTAATGTTAAGACAAGTCACAAAAAAGGACGTATCTCTCTGGTGCCGAAAACAGAACAAAGAAAATGACAGAGGAGGAGAAAAACGAGCAAGATACAGGTATGTTTTGCATGATTATTTACAGTATGTTTTGTGCTTGAGGTAGCTAGCTAGCTGTCATGATCTAATATAAGCCATCACCAGAGCTAAATCTCCGCCATCAACAGAGAAATGTCTCCCATTAATATATATTTATCTAGATGTATTTCAGATGTCAAGGATATTGGGATTGTTTTGGATGTTCAAGCATGTACCCTTGCTCTAGGTGGGCTTATTATGTCGTAAATTAAAGTTAGCTAGCTGACTGAAGTGGACATTAGCACTACAGTAGCTACATGAAAACGTAGCTGAAGGCAAATTTACCACAGAGGGATTGTTTCTGATTTCGTACCTGAAAGTGTTGATAGTTTATTACTGCTCTATAATATGTGACATAGTGGTAAGTCTGATAGCAACAACAGACTAAGCCCAGGCTCCCAGTCCCAACCCAACCCACTGACTAGCGCGACTCTGGGCATCGGTAACGTTCCAGCTTCATAGGCAAAGATGGAACAGCAGTGCGCTCTGCTCTAAGATCTTTGGAGAGAGATGGTAGTGTTTGAGAAAATATACCATGTTGGGTGGGGAGACTTCTGTGATGAAAATAAACTTACATTTGATTAAGATAGTGGCAAGTGATGTAGCGGTGCTACCCTAATATTTAGGCTGCAGTAGATCACCATGTTCACCATACTGCAATTAAGTATACTCTTTTGATTATGCCTCATTTGCCAATAGAATATGAATTGTTACATGTGGAATTGCTTGTTATTTGAGTGTAAGTAATGATAGCAAAATAAACTCATTCTGCTCGATCAACTATGCACTTACGAAATATTTTTTTTTTTTCAGAGACACTGTTGAAGTCCTTTGGAGCACATCTCTACCTCTACCTAACTCTACCTACCAGAAGGTGAGGTTTTCTTGATGGCAAATGGTTACATAGCCTGTTAATATGACACGACACATTTAACATCGTTTTTTTATTTTTTTATTTATGTATTTATTTAATCATTGCAGGTTCGTCCACTGCAGAGTTGCAGATGCCTAAAAACCAGGAACGAAGTAGGAATAATTATCTATTTTTTGGGACATTTTAATTTTGATTATTAATGTTTGTCTATTTTGTTTTTATTTTGTTGTTGAAAATTGCTCATTTAATGCACATTTGCGGATTTGTTCAGCAAATCTGTTGAAAAACAAGTCATTAAACTGATGTACTTGTTTACAACAAATACAAATGCTGTTGTATTTTGTTATTTGTCAATTCAACTTCAGTAAACCACCCTTAGTGCTTCACTTTGAATATGAATGTTTCAAATAAATCTGTGATTTTAGTACCCTCTAAGATTAAAAGGTGACAGGGTTGGTGTAAATAACAACTATATTAATACATTGGTTTACCAAGCACATGGGGCCAGAAGTCTAGATTGGAGCCCCAAAACATTTTTGGCATGTGAGCAAGGATGGATTACTGAATGAGCCTACCGAGCCCAAGAGGTCAAGGGACCCTGAACCCCAAGTAGTTGTGTGAATTCACTACCAAT
>NW_027468837.1:40922917-40925417 GCF_046254945.1 Alosa pseudoharengus
GTATGTGTGTGTGTGTGTGAGAGAGCAGGGGTTTAGTGGGCGTTGGACGCGGGGGAACACCGTCCCCCCACTTCTTGGAGCATTGTGTTTTGAGCATTTTAATAAGCATTTATTAATATAACAAGTTGTTACCAGTGGTAACAACACATCACGCAAACGTCTCCAATTAGGCCTCTTTGTCCTAAAATTCGTTGCAAGCATGACTGTCATGCTGTAGCACTCCACCATGCGTAAAGACATTAAAAACTACACAGCTCGTTGTTCCGCGTTACCCGAAAGTAGCTAGAAAGTGGCTATAAAACCTGTATCCGAATCTAGCAAGCATCTTCATGGCCCTTCGGTTGTGTTTTGCAGAAAGCAGGTAGGCTAATCCAGTGATCAAAATGACACGATAAGCATGTGTGAGTAATACGAGTGATTTTTATCGAGGGAGCACCAATATAAGTGATAAGGCTATTTAACCATAATGACCCAACGGTGAACCTGAACAAATTTAGGAAAAACTTACGATTGGTGCAGCTACTTTCATCCAAACAAAAACTTTTCAAATGACTGGCACTTGCTTGCCCAGTGTTCTTTCTGTTATTTTTTTGTTTTGTTTTATTGACTGTGCACCTCTGCATTTTAATCATTCACAATGACATTTATATGACGCCCACTCAAACACAGTCCCCACACAGCATGTTGAATGCATGTGAATCCTGCTTGTGCTATTGTTATTGCCATTGTTAACGTGTGGTAATGAATGAAGCCATGCCGCGGCATGTTATGCATCAAGGAGATTAGACTACGCTAGATTACATAGGCTACTCTACATTATTGTTTGTCTGTTTATTGTATGATACAACAAAATGAAAAGCTACAGACCATATTCATAGACTTTGGTGGAAAAGTGTAGTTTGGGTGAAGACATTAGGCTACATTTTGAAGCTAATCCATTTAATAAAAATGTTTTTTTAATTCGGTTTCATGTTCACGAAAGCTGGTAACAATTTAGCCTTGGCCTTAGGCTACGCACCGATGTATGTGGAGATGCGAGTGTGACAGTTTCTGCAATGACGTCATTAAAATAGCGTCCCCCCACTTTAAAAATCCCCACTACACCACTGTGTGAGTGTGTGTTTGTTCTCACCCCTGGCCATTCTGCTCTGCCTGTCTGTAGTCCTCTATGGCGAGGCGTAGTTTTCTGCGGTGCAGGGGATTGTTGATGACCAGCCCCAGCTCCAGATCCTCATCTGTGAGTCCCAGTAAGACCTGTAGGGGGCGCAGTAACACACACATCAACCAACATCACCTGACCTCAGCGGCCACTTTTGGTCATCAGCAGACACTTACTGGTGTGACATTATCAGCCAGCCAGCAGCACGTATCATAGACACCACACACTCAACGTCAAAGCCCACAGATGTGTTTAGTTATTTGGGGACCCCCTCAGTCCAACAGACACACACACACACACACACACACACACGCACACACACGCACACACGCACACACACACACACACACACATACACCCACACGCACACACACACACGCACACACACACACACACACACTCACACACACGCACACACACGCGCACACACACACAGACACACACAAACACACTGACCTTCCCACTCTTGACGTTGTCGGTGCAGGTGCGTGAGTACATGGGCATTGCCATGACGACATCAAGCCAGGCGTGGACGGTGGCGGCCTTCCACACGGAGATGGGCAGAGCGCGCGAGAGCTCCACCTGCTGGAGGCGATCCAGATGGTCCTCTCCGTCAGACAGAGAGTGCTGCGCCACACTGGACTGGCTGTCCGAGTCTGAGGAGACGCAGAAGAGAGAGAGAGAGGGAGGGAAGGAGAGAAAGAGGGAGAGAAGGACGGAAGGAGAGAAGGAGAGAGAGGGAGAGAGAGAAGGAGGGAGGGAGAGCAGGAGAGAGAGAAAGAGGGAGAGGGGACAGAGGGAGGGAGAGAGAGAGGGAGAGAAGGAGAGAGAGAAGGAGGGAGGGAGAGAAAGAGGGAGAGGAGAGAGAGAAGGAGGGAGGGAGAGAAGGTGGGAGAGAAGGAGAGAGAGAAAGAGGGAGGGAGAGGGGACAGAGAGAGGGAGGGAAGGAGAAATAGTGGGATGGGGAGGAGGAGGAGAGGAGGAGGAGGGTAGGCGAGGAGGAGAATGATATGGAGATGAAGCCAGAAGTTATGGAGCAGAGGGGAGAGGAAAGGAGAGTGGAGAAAGAAAAAAAGTAGAGGAGGGGTGGAAATGGAGGAGGAGAGAAGGAGGAGGTAGAGAGTGTTGCGATTTTGTGTGTGAAGGAGGAGAGAAGCCAACCTACCAATCCACACACACATGGAACCATAGAACCATAGAACCATAGAACCATAGAACCATAGAACTGAGTCTCCTGGCAGCCAATAGAAATGTGTGTGTGTGTGTGTGTGTGTGTGTGTGTCTGTGTGTGTTATCAACAAAGAAGCCGGACAGATATGACTAACTACTACTAACTACGGC
>NW_027468837.1:40930417-40937917 GCF_046254945.1 Alosa pseudoharengus
GGCCGGGACACAGCAAGCTGATTATCGGCCGTCGGACAGTCGAGCGAGGTCGGGGACTCGAGTCTGTTTGGTGTGTCCCGTGCCGTTGTCAGTCGGAGGAGCCATCGGGGTTCATTTTGGCCGATGGCTCTAGTTCTGGACTCCTAAATAGGCGTGTCAAAACATAAACTTTTCTCTATTGTCATTGCTTGTGTGTGATGCCAATGAAACACTCTTTCGGACACGTAATAAATAATTTCATTTTGCCTGTTAACCGAGCTAGCTAGCTAGCTAACGTTAGCACAGTCGGAAAGTGAATGGGAATGGCTAGTGATGTTTGCTGGCTAGATAGCAGCTACGGACTTTGGTTAAACTTGTATATTGTTGCATGAACGCACCATAACCTCCCTATGAACACACCATACACCATAACCTCCCTATGAACACACCATACACCATAACCTCCTCCCTATGAACGCACCATAACCTCTGTATGAATGCACCACATCCTCCTCCCTATGAACGCACCATAACCTCCGTATGAACACACCATAACCTCCCTATGAACGCACAATAACCTCCTCTCCATGAACGCACCATAACCTCCTCTCCATGAACGCACTATAACCTCCTCTCCATGAACGCACCATAACCTCCCTATGAACGCACCATACACCATAAACTCCCTATGAACACACCATACACCATAACCTCCTCCCTATGAACGCACCATAACCTCCTCCCTATGAACGCACCATAACCTCCTCTCCATGAACGCACCATAACCTCCTCTCCATGAACGCACCATAACCTCCTCTCCATGAACGCACCATAACCTCCCTATGAACGCACCATACACCATAACCTCCCTATGAACACACCATACACCATAACCTCCTCTCCATGAACGCACCATAACCTCCTCCCTATGAACGCACCATAACCTCCTCTCCATGAACGCACCATAACCTCCCTATGAACGTACCATAACCTCCCTATGAACGCACCATAACCTCCTCCCTATGAACGCACCATAACCTCCTCTCCATGAACGCACCATAACCTCCTCCCTATGAACGCACCATAACCTCCCTATGAACGCACCATAACCTCCCTATGAACACACCATACACCATAACCTCCTCCTTATGAACGCACCATAACCTCCCTATGAACGCACCATAACCTCCCTATGAACACACCATACACCATAACCTCCTCTCCATGAACGCACCATAACCTCCCTATGAACGCACCATAACCTCCCTATGAACACACCATACACCATAACCTCCTCCCTATGAACGCACCATAACCTCCCTATGAACACACCATAACCTCCTCCCTATGAACGCACCATAACCTCCCTATGAACGCACCATAACCTCCCTATGAACACACCATACACCATAACCTCCTCTCCATGAACGCACCATAACCTCCCTATGAACGCACCATAACCTCCCTATGAACGCACCATAACCTCCCTATGAACACACCATACACCATAACCTCCTCCCTATGAACGCACCATAACCTCCTCTCCATGAACGCACCATAACCTCCCTATGAACGCACCATACACCATAAACTCCCTATGAACATACCATACACCATAACCTCATCCCTATGAACGCACCATAACCTCCTCCCTATGAACGCACCATAAACTCCTCTCCATGAACGCACCATAACCTCCTCTCCATGAACGCACCATAACCTCCCTATGAACGCACCATACACCATAACCACCCTATGAACACACCATACACCATAACCTCCTCTCCATGAACGCACCATAACCTCCTCCCTATGAACGCACCATAACCTCCCTATGAACACACCATACACCATAACCTCCCTATGAACGCATCATAACCTCCCTATGAACGCACTATAACCTCCCTATGAACGTACCATAACCTCCCTATGAACGCACCATAACCTCCTCCCTATGAACGCACCATAACCTCCTCTCCATGAACGCACCATAACCTCCTCCCTATGAACGCACCATAACCTCCCTATGAACGCACCATAACCTCCCTATGAACACACCATACACCATAACCTCCTCCTTATGAACGCACCATAACCTCCCTATGAACGCACCATAACCTCCCTATGAACACACCATACACCATAACCTCCTCTCCATGAACGCACCATAACCTCCCTATGAACGCACCATAACCTCCCTATGAACACACCATACACCATAACCTCCTCCCTATGAACGCACCATAACCTCCCTATGAACACACCATAACCTCCTCCCTATGAACGCACCATAACCTCCCTATGAACGCACCATAACCTCCCTATGAACACACCATACACCATAACCTCCTCTCCATGAACGCACCATAACCTCCCTATGAACGCACCATAACCTCCCTATGAACCCTATGAACGCACCATAACCTCCCTATGAACACACCATACACCATAACCTCCTCCCTATGAACGCACCATAACCTCCTCTCCATGAACGCACCATAACCTCCCTATGAACGCACCATAACCTCCCTATGAACGCACCATAACCTCCCTATGAACACACCATACACCATAACCTCCTCCCTATGAACGCACCATAACCTCCCTATGAACACACCATAACCTCCTCCCTATGAACGCACCATAACCTCCCTATGAACGCACCATAACCTCCCTATGAACACACCATACACCATAACCTCCTCTCCATGAACGCACCATAACCTCCCTATGAACGCACCATAACCTCCCTGTGAACGCACCATAACCTCCCTATGAACACACCATACACCATAACCTCCTCCCTATGAACGCACCATAACCTCCCTATGAACGCACCATAACCTCCCTATGAACGCACCATAACCTCCTCTCCATGAACGCACCATAACCTCCCTATGAATGCACCATAACCTCCATATGAACGCACCATAACCTCCCTATGAACACACCATACACCATAACCTCCTCCCTATGAACGCACCATAACCTCTGTATGAATGCACCATAACCTCCTCCCTATGAACGCACCATAACCTCCGTATGAACGCACCATAACCTCCCTATGAACGCACCATAACCTCCTCTCCATGAACGCACCATAACCTCCTCTCCATGAACGCACCATAACCTCCTCTCCATGAACGCACTATAACCTCCTCTCCATGAACGCACCATAACCTCCCTATGAACGCACCATACACCATAAACTCCCTATGAACACACCATACACCATAACCTCCTCCCTATGAACGCACCATGACCTCCTCCCTATGAACGCACCATAACCTCCTCTCCATGAACGCACCATAACCTCCCTATGAACGCACCATACACCATAACCTCCCTATGAACACACCATACACCATAACCTCCTCTCCATGAACGCACCATAACCTCCTCCCTATGAACGCACCATAACCTCCCTATGAACACACCATACACCATAACCTCCTCCCTATGGACACACCATACACCATAACCTCCTCCCTATGAACGCACCATAACCTCCCTATGAACGCACCATAACCTCCTCCCTATGAACGCATCATAACCTCCCTATGAACGCACCATAACCTCCCTATGAACGTACCATAACCTCCCTATGAACGCACCATAACCTCCTCCCTATGAACTCACCATAACCTCCTCTCCATGAACGCACCATAACCTCCTCCCTATGAACGCACCATAACCTCCCTATGAACGCACCATAACCTCCCTATGAACACACCATACACCATAACCTCCTCCTTATGAACGCACCATAACCTCCCTATGAACGCACCATAACCTCCCTATGAACACACCATACACCATAACCTCCTCTCCATGAACGCACCATAACCTCCCTATGAACGCACCATAACCTCCCTATGAACACACCATACACCATAACCTCCTCCCTATGAACGCACCATAACCTCCCTATGAACACACCATAACCTCCTCCCTATGAACGCACCATAACCTCCCTATGAACGCACCATAACCTCCCTATGAACACACCATACACCATAACCTCCTCTCCATGAACGCACCATAACCTCCCTATGAACGCACCATAACCTCCCTATGAACCCTATGAACGCACCATAACCTCCCTATGAACACACCATACACCATAACCTCCTCCCTATGAACGCACCATAACCTCCTCTCCATGAACGCACCATAACCTCCCTATGAACGCACCATAACCTCCCTATGAACGCACCATAACCTCCCTATGAACACACCATACACCATAACCTCCTCCCTATGAACGCACCATAACCTCCCTATGAACACACCATAACCTCCTCCCTATGAACGCACCATAACCTCCCTATGAACGCACCATAACCTCCCTATGAACACACCATACACCATAACCTCCTCTCCATGAACGCACCATAACCTCCCTATGAACGCACCATAACCTCCCTGTGAACGCACCATAACCTCCCTATGAACACACCATACACCATAACCTCCTCCCTATGAACGCACCATAACCTCCCTATGAACGCACCATAACCTCCCTATGAACGCACCATAACCTCCTCTCCATGAACGCACCATAACCTCCCTATGAATGCACCATAACCTCCATATGAACGCACCATAACCTCCCTATGAACACACCATACACCATAACCTCCTCCCTATGAACGCACCATAACCTCTGTATGAATGCACCATAACCTCCTCCCTATGAACGCACCATAACCTCCGTATGAACGCACCATAACCTCCCTATGAACGCACCATAACCTCCTCTCCATGAACGCACCATAACCTCCTCTCCATGAACGCACTATAACCTCCTCTCCATGAACGCACCATAACCTCCCTATGAACGCACCATACACCATAAACTCCCTATGAACACACCATACACCATAACCTCCTCCCTATGAACGCACCATGACCTCCTCCCTATGAACGCACCATAACCTCCTCTCCATGAACGCACCATAACCTCCCTATGAACGCACCATACACCATAACCTCCCTATGAACACACCATACACCATAACCTCCTCTCCATGAACGCACCATAACCTCCTCCCTATGAACGCACCATAACCTCCCTATGAACACACCATACACCATAACCTCCTCCCTATGGACACACCATACACCATAACCTCCTCCCTATGAACGCACCATAACCTCCCTATGAACGCACCATAACCTCCTCCCTATGAACGCATCATAACCTCCCTATGAACGCACCATAACCTCCCTATGAACGTACCATAACCTCCCTATGAACGCACCATAACCTCCTCCCTATGAACTCACCATAACCTCCTCTCCATGAACGCACCATAACCTCCTCCCTATGAACGCACCATAACCTCCCTATGAACGCACCATAACCTCCCTATGAACACACCATACACCATAACCTCCTCCCTATGAACGCACCATAACCTCCCTATGAACACACCATAACCTCCTCCCTATGAACGCACCATAACCTCCCTATGAACGCACCATAACCTCCCTATGAACACACCATACACCATAACCTCCTCTCCATGAACGCACCATAACCTCCCTATGAACGCACCATAACCTCCCTATGAACGCACCATAACCTCCCTATGAACACACCATACACCATAACCTCCTCCCTATGAACGCACCATAACCTCCCTATGAACGCACCATAACCTCCTCTCCATGAACGCACCATAACCTCCCTATGAACGCACCATAACCTCCCTATGAACACACCATACACCATAACCTCCTCTTCATGAACACACCATATCATGTCATAGGCTATAAAGATCATTGTCACCCAGTCTGGACCAATGCAGTAGCCATGTTTGGTAAGCCCATTTTCAGCCCATGCAAATTAATTTGGGTTGCCCATGTGGGACCCATGCAGTAGCCTTAACAGTACCCAGGTTCGGTAAACTCATGCATATTAATTTGGGTTGCCCATGTTGGACCCATGCAGTAGCCAAGTTTGGTAAGCCCATTTGTAGCTCATGTATATTCATTTGGGTTGCCCATGTTGGACCATTGCAGCACCCAAGTTTGGTAAGCCCATTTGTAGCCCATGCAAATTAATTTGGGTTGCCCACGTGGGGCCCATGTAGTACTCATAAAGTACCCATATTTGTTAAGCCTGTTTTTAGCCCATGTGTATTCATTTCGGTTGCCCATAGGGGTCTCAGCATGAACCCACTGAAAAGCCTAATCTTAGCCCATGCCCAGTTGAAGCCCATCTCATACCCACTCTGAGCCCATGCCCAGTTGAAGCCCATCTCATACCCACTCTTAGCCCATGCCCAGTTGAAGCCCATCTCATACCCACTCTGAGCCCATGCCCAGTTGAAGCCCATCTCATACCCACTCTGAGCCCATGCCCAGTTGAAGCCCATCTCATACCCACTCTGAGCCCATGCCCAGTTTAAGCCCATCTAACCCAAATAAAAACCCTTGTGGGCCCCAGACGGGTCTTACCTGCGTGTGGTTCTGTCTTGTGTTCATAATGCCTGTGGTTCTACCTTGTGTTCATAATGCCTGTGGTTCTACCTTGTGTTCATAATGCCTGTGGTTCTATCTTGCTACTTGCTATAAGGGAAATGTAATGCATCATTTTTGTAGAACTGTAGTTTGCCACAGAATGTGTAGCTTAGAGCTGCCATGACGCACATTACAACATTTCAGTTTTAACTTATAAATATGTCCCAGAGATGGGGTCATGGTTTGACTAGTTTGGTCTTATAAATATGTCCCAGAGATGGGGTCATGGTTTGACTAGTTTGGTCTTATAATATGTCCCAGAGAGAGAGTGGTTTTCTTTCTTTTCATGCAAGACATGGAGGATATGGCAACACATAGCTGATGCATTTTTCAATGCTTCAAGTTCAAGGCTTTGTAATAGTTACTGTAGAATGAGTCACATGATCATGTGTGTGTGTGTGTGTGTGTGTGTGAGTGTGTGAGTGAGAGAGAGAGAGAGTGGTGTGTGTGATAGTTACTGCAGAATGAGTCACATGCTCAGGTATGTGTGTGTGTGTGTGTGTGTGAGTGTGTGTGTGTGTGTGTGTGTGTGAGTGAGTGAGAAAGAATGGTGTGTGTGTGTGTACAGTTTCAAGCACAGTGTAAACAGTTTTGAAAAATGGTATTGATCTTGATAATGGTATTGATATTGGTATTGGTTGACACAAGTATGAAGATGATTGTGCATGTAACTGTGAATTCCATGCCTTCTATTGTTGATTGTGCCAGTGTGTGTATGTGTGTGTTGCTATGTGTAGGTGAGTATAGGATGAGTGGTGTGAGCTTGTGTTTGTGTGTGTGTAGGTGAGTGTGTGATGGCTGGTGTGAATGAGTGAGTGTATGTGTGTATGTGTGTGTGTGTGTGTGTATGTGTGTGTGTGTAGGTGAGTGTGTGTGTAGGTGAGTGTGTGTGTGTAGGTGAGTGTGTATGTGTGTGTGTGTGTGTGTGTGTGTGTGTGTGTAGATGAGTGTGTGTGTGTGTGTAGATGAGTGTGTGTGTGTGTGTGTGTGTGT
>NW_027468837.1:40951061-40953561 GCF_046254945.1 Alosa pseudoharengus
AGAAAAGGAGAGAGGGAGAGGAGGAGAGAAAGAAGAGAGGGGGAGAGAGAATAGGAGAGAGGAGGATAGAGAGAGGGAGAGAGAGAGGAGAGGAGGAGAGAGAATAGGAGAGAGAGAGAGGAGTAGGAGAGGGGAAGAAAGAGAGGAGGAGAGAGGGATGGGTTCATTAGAAACAATTTCATTGAAATGAAGTGCAAAATGCTCTAATCCCCTGATAGACACAACAGTTGTGTGTGAGGGCACAGAGACTCCAGAAAACACCACAACACATACACACACACACACACACCAGAGTGCCCTTAGACACATACACATACACACACACACAAACACACACACCAGAGTGCCCTTAGACACGTACACGTACACATACACACACACACACACACACCAGAGTGCCTTTAGACACGTACACATACACAAGGGGCGGAGTGGCAATCTGGACTTTTCCCGGTGGGCCGGTCGTGGAATGTGCACGGTGCGGGCTGGCCCATGAAGTCTCTGTCGCGCCCATCGTAGTCATAGATTCATTATGAATTTTCGGGGAAAATCTACACCTTGTAGTTGCAAGAAGTCTAACCAATATTTATACCACTCGCTCACTGTCTATAGGTTTATCATGGTTACCCTGCACACTCATCTCTCCCATGCTGATTTTTGTGTAGGCTAGCCTTAATTTTTTTTTAATCTTAATTAATTTTTGTCTTATTTGGGCGTTACACAACTTTCATGGTCACAGATAAAAAAAATGACAATTTGATTTGTTTGTTTGGTCTTAAATGAACGTATGCCAGGCTAGAATGGAGCAAAGCCGTGGGCCACTGGTTAGCACTTTGGACTTGTAACCGGAGGGTTGCCGGTTCGAGCCCTGACCAGTGGGCCGCGGCTGAAGTGCCCTTGAGCAAGGCACCTAACCCCTCACTGCTCCCCGAGCGCCGCCATTGTAGCAGGCAGCTCACTGCGCCCGGATTAGTGTGTGCTTCACCTCACTGTGTGCTGAGTGTGTTTCACTAATTCACCGATTGGGTTAAATGCAGAGACCAAATTTCCTAATTCACGGGATCAAAAAAGTATATATACTATACCAGTGGTTCTTAAACTTTTTGTCTGGCGACCCCAAAAAAAAGTATGGCGAGGTCTGGCGACCCCACTTTCCCCAAATCCATTCTAGGTCCTTAGCCTACTCAAATACCCCCTCAAACTTTAACAACTAAATCAAGCAAAAACTAGAAAGCAAAGTCATTTGTTTTATTTACTCCATATGAACAAGAACCGAAAAGAAAAGAAAACAATCACGATTAAACAAGTGTAGGCTGCCGCCATATCAGATCAGACTGATGTGCGTAGCGCACGCGCACACACAAGCACGCACAGACACATGCAGCATTAGGCCTACAACGTTACATTAATTATATTTATGGCGATAACAATAACAGTATTTTTTTTATTTCCCTTTTTTGGTTTACTATCTTTAACAATTTCAATGGGAAGGGTGGGCATGCTTCCGTGAACATAGCAAGTTAATTCTAGGAGGAATGCTGCATACGGTGACACGGAGATTTTCCTCCACGGTGCTGAGCCGACATCTGTATTTTGAGATGTCGTTTCATTTTGACAGGTTTTAAGCTCTCATTCGCCAGAACATCGCCGCAAATGACACATTGTGGGTGGTCGAGGTTATCTTTAACTTGGCAAGTGAAGCATATTTCAGAAATTCTGATAAAGCCGACGCGCCGTTTGTTGTTTTTTATTCTCACCGGACTGTGACCCGTCTGAGGATCACGGAGGAGTAGACGCACTGGTAGATGGCACTTCCGAGCTTTTGTTCAATTTTTTAAGCAGCCACCTGTCCATTTTGGCTAGTAGGCTACCTATGTCTTTTGTTTTGTTTTACTTAAAATAGCAGGAACAAGTTGAGTTTGCGTAGTGGGAGCAGATTGTTACGTTGTTTCTATCAGCGGACCAGTAGCCCATAGACTGAACCAGATCTCGTTGAAAGACGAAAACATCTCTCTCTCTTCTCTTAACTGCGTGTAAATAAGAAATAGGCAGAAAAGGCCAATATTATTTTCCTTTGTTTCACCTAATAATAATTTCAGACTGAATACAGAAATACAGAATACAGTGGCGACCCCACGGAAGTTTTTGGCGACCCCATTTGGGGTCGCGACCCCTAGTTTAAGAATCACTGTACTATACTATACTATACTAAGCCTCCTGGGACTGGAGCACGTGTTTCTGGTTTATCCAATGAACTGATTGCAGGTCAAGGCAGCATAGTCACTGGTGCAGTGCTTCACTTTTTGCCATTACCATTAAGAAACTGTCCATATGCTTTCATGTGCCACTGCTAGCTTATTTCAGGATGACTGCATAAACAAATCTAGTGAGATCTGTGGATCTGCGTTGTATCTTCACAGACTAATATTCTCACGCGAAGTGGCCTGTAGCTATTTTAATCCGGCCCGCGACACCGCAACAAAACAAGATGACATGCTAC
>NW_027468837.1:40963561-40966061 GCF_046254945.1 Alosa pseudoharengus
GTGAAGCCGAGCGTGTCAGGATCTGGCCTGGACTGATACGTTTGCCACTCTGGTGGCCATTTTGTGTATTGTCCTGTGTTTGTTTTTGCCTGTTCCCCATGTGCTCTGTGTTACCTGCCTGTCACCTGTCTTTGTCTCCGCCCCATCTCCTTATTTGGTCTGCTTCCTGTCTTGTTTGTTTTCCCTCCATTTCTGCCTCCTCACCTGTTCCCTGTTATTGTCTCGTTGGTTCCGTCCAGTCCTGTCTTTCTGTTAATTGGTATGGGTATTTGTACCCTCCTGTTTCTTTGTTCCCTGTCGGTTCGTCTCTCTGTTTCGTCAAGTCCAAGTCCTGTATTTATGTATGCATGTAAGTAAGTAAGTAAGTAAGTAAGTCAGTCTGTAATAAAGTGTGTTTTCTGTCAGAAAAGAGTCTTGCGCTTGGGTCCTCCTTCACAACCCTGACAGTACGAACCGACCAAGAATGGACCCAGCAGACTCTGATTTCCCGATGGACGAGCTGAGTGAAGTGGATTACGCTCTCGGCAGGCTCAATTCTGAGCTTGTCAAGTCCACTGACTTGGAGCGCCGAAAAGCTATCGTTACCTTGATGCAGAGGACTATTTCCTCAAGGCCCGGGCTACTGAAGGTTCCAGGAATGGCTACCCTGGCCAACCAGCTCTCAGGTCTGGGTAAGAGCCTTCAGTCCCTCCTTGTTCCCTCCGGCAATCCAGTTTTTGAGGCTGCTAGTCTCGCGCCTGACCCTGCCCCTGCCCCTCCAGCTCATTGCCAGGGGCTTAGGGTGGGCGTGCTGCGCCTGCAGCCGGTCACCTCAGGTCCAGAGCCTCAGCCTGACGAGTTCCAGTTCCCCCCTGAACTCATTCAGGTCCCTCAGGCTAACTCCAGGAGGAGACGTGCCAAGCGTCGTCCAACCCGGTCCTCTGACACCATGCCTCCTGCGCCCAGCCCAGAGGCGCCTGCTCCTGCGCCCAGCCCAGAGGCGCCTGCTCCTGCGCCCAGCCCAGAGGCGCCTGCTCCTGCGCCCAGCCCAGAGGCGCCTGCTCCTGCGCCCAGCCCAGAGGCGCCTGCTCCTGCGCCCAGCCCAGAGGCGCCTGCTCCTGCGCCCGCAGCCGAGTCCGCTCCTGTGCCCGCAGCCGAGTCCGCTCCTGTGCCCGCAGCCGAGTCCGCTCCTGTGCCCGCAGCCGAGTCCGCTCCTGTGCCCGCAGCCGAGTCCGCTCCTGTGCCCGCAGCCGAGTCCGCTCCTGTGCCCGCAGCCGAGTCCGCTCCTGTGCCCGCAGCCGAGTCCCCAGACGCCACGCCTGCAGCCGCGTCTCCCGACGCCACGCCTGCAGCCGCGTCTCCCGACGCCACGCCTGCAGCCGCGTCTCCCGACGCCACGCCTGCAGCCGCGTCTCCCGACGCCACGCCTGCAGCCGCGTCTCCCGACGCCACGCCTGCAGCCCAGTCGCCCGACGCCACGCCTGCAGCCCAGTCGCCCGACGCCACGCCTGCAGCCCAGTCGCCTGCAGCCGCGTCTCCCGACGCCATGCCGGCAACCCAGCCTCTGCCTGTCTGTCTAGCCCCGCTTCTGCCCGAGCCGGATCCGCCTCCCTCTGACTTTCCGGCCCCGCCTCTGCCCGAGTCGGTTCTGCCTCCATCTGACTCTCCGGCCCCGCCTCTGCCCGAGCCGGCACCGCCTCTTCCCGAGCCGGTCCTGCCTCTTCCCGAGCCCTTCTCTGTCCCTGTCCCCATCGCTGTGCCTGTCTTTGTGCCCGTCACCATCCCAGTCACCGTCCCAGTCACCGTTCCAGTCACCGTTCCAGTCACCGTTCCAGTCTCTGTTCCCGTCACAGTGTCCGTCTCTGTCTCTGTCTGTGTCTCTGTCCCAGTCACCATCCTAGTCACCATTCCAGTCACCTTCCCTGTTACTGTCCTAGTCACCATCCCAGTCACTGTTCCTGTCACTGTCTTTGTTCCTGTCCCTTCCCCTGCCCCTGTGTCTGTGTCTGAGTCTGTCGTCCCGTCTGAGTCTGTCGTCCCGTCTGAGTCTGCCTGTTCCCTGCCCAAGCCCTCTGAGTCTGCCTGTTCCCTGCCCAGGCCCTCTGGGTCTGCCTGTTCCCTGCCCAGGCCCTCTGAGTCTGCCCCGTCCGAGTCTGCCCCGTGTTTGCGGTCTTTCGGACCAGTCCCTCCGTCCAGGCCCCCTCCGCCCACCCTGGTTGGACTTTTCTGGGGACGCCAGGAGGCGTCCGTTGAGGGGGGGGTACTGTCAGGATCTGGCCTGGACTGATACGTTTGCCACTCTGGTGGCCATTTTGTGTATTGTCCTGTGTTTGTTTTTGCCTGTTCCCCATGTGCTCTGTGTTACCTGCCTGTCACCTGTCTTTGTCTCCGCCCCATCTCCTTATTTGGTCTGCTTCCTGTCTTGTTTGTTTTCCCTCCATTTCTGCCTCCTCACCTGTTCCCTGTTATTGTCTCGTTGGTTCCGTCCAGTCCTGTCTTTCTGTTAATTGGTATGGGTATT
>NW_027468837.1:40971061-40973561 GCF_046254945.1 Alosa pseudoharengus
TTCATGACACCATAGCAAAGCATTCACTATGAATCTGAAACCACCATGCAGTTCATTTATCTCTCTCTCTTTGCACTGATGTTCTATCTCTTTATTCCTCTCTCTCTCTTTCTCTATCTCTCTTTCTCTCTCTCTAATGTTCTGTCTTTATTCCTCTCTCTCTCTGAGGGGTAGATGTACTATCGCTTTTGCGTCCACTTGAGGCGTATTTTCATCGCAGCATGTGCGTAAAACATGGCGTAGTACAGTATGTAACAGCGTACAGTATGTACTAACAGGCTGCACTAAGGGTACAGTATGTACTAACAGGCTGCACTAAGGGTACAGTATGTACTAACAGGGTACAATATGTACTAACAGGCTACAGTATGTACTAACAGGCTGCACTAAGGGTACAGTATGTACTAACAGGGTACAGTATGTACTAACAGGCTACAGTATGTACTAACAGCGTACAGTATGTACTAACAGGCTGCACTAAGGGTACAGTATGTACTAACAGGGTACAGTATGTACTAACAGCGTACAGTATGTACTAACAGGCTGCACTAAGGGTACAGTATGTACTAACAGGGTACAGTATGTACTAACAGCGTACAGTATGTACTAACAGGCTGCACTAAGGGTACAGTATGTATTAACAGGGTACAGTATGTACTAACAGTCTACAGTATGTACTAACAGGGTACAGTATGTACTAACAGGCTACAGTATGTACTAACAGGGTACAGTATGTACTAACAGCGTAGAGTATGTACTAACAGGCTGCACTAAGGGTACAGTATGTACTAACAGGCTGCACTAAGGGTACAGTATGTACTAACAGGCTGCACTAAGGGTACAGTATGTACTACAGGGTACAGTATGTACTAACAGCATACAGTATAGTATGTACTAACAGGGAACAGTATGTACTAACAGCGTACAGTGGGCCAGATGTACGTACATTTGCAAACGTAACGTTATCAGCGCCATGGACAAACCGCAGACTGCGAACGCTGACAGACCCAAGTTTCCGTCGTATAATATCAATCGTTCAATCCTTGGTGTAAACTGCGCCTTTCTCTGCCTCTCTCCGCCCATAAACGCAATTTACGAACGTCCACAACTGAATGGCAGAGCCTACAAGCGCAGTTGAATGAAGTTAACTGATGACAACATTAAAAAGAATCAAACGTTTAGCGATCATGAAATAATACCATAGATGATAAGATGTCAACGAGCAGGGAGATAATGAAGATCAGTAGTTCTACTCAAACTACTTGTGAACGTAGGCTATGGAAAATTGGTCAAATCTAGCAAGTAGGAAAGTTTAAGTGAATGACGTGAAAGTGAAAGTAAGACATTCGAAAGGCCAACGAAAGTTAATGTTGCTTTTGATAGTAGCCTACAAAGACTTGCAAAACTGGTGCTCTAAATAGCGATTCTGTTGTCTTTGAAAGGTTCTCTTATTGAAGCATTGAACTTCAATTTGGATTAACACCTGCTTTTACAAGGCGGAAGGATTTAGGCGCAGAATAGAAGTGCACTTTCAGGAGCAGTCTTTGTACATACCGCGGAATACATAACTAGGCACTCTTTACTCTTCCCCTCCCATCTCTTTACGCTAAACTCCCAATTTCCCCTGGATCCTCCCATGAATGCATATGCATGACATGACAATCGCAATCTGCCACTTTCAGTTCCCGTGACAGGCAGTTTGCGCTTTTACATCATTGCTGCCTGTTTGTACAAACCTCGCAATGATTTTACACACACGTTGCGAAACAAATACGCCTGAAGTGGGCGCAAAAGCGTTAGTACATCTGGCCCAGTGTGTACTAACAGGCTGCACTAAGGGTACAGTGTGTACTAACAGGCTGCACTAAGGGTACAGTATGTACTAACATAGTTAGTTTTTTCCGAGTCATTCATAGTGTGTGTGTGTCTGTGTGTATGTGAGCTGTGTGTGTGTGTATGTATGTGAAGTGTGTGTGTGTATGTATGTGAAGTGTGTGTGTGTGTATGTGAGGTGTGTGTGAGGTGTGTGTATGCATTCATGGGAGGGTCAGGGGGAGATGGAATGAAAAGCGTGAATATTATCCCATGACCTGTGGGAACCCTGCATGTACGAACACAGCCCATGAACCTGGACCGGACCCGGACCGGACCCGGACGTCTGCTATGTCCAAAGCAATCTTAACACAGCCCATGAAACCGGACGTCTACTATGTCAAAAGCAATCTTAACACAGCCCATGAAACCGGACGTCTACTATGTCAAAAGCAATCTTAACTTTTGCAGACCTTTCTAATGTCTTACGTTCACTTTATGTCATCCACTTTAACTTTCCTACTTGCTAGATTTAACTATTAAATCTGTCATAGCCTACGTGCACAAGTAGTTGGAGTATTACTGCTAATCATCTCCCTGCTTATATCATGTATTGTACTTTTTCCTGTATTGTATTATTTCATGATCGCTAAACATTTGATTCCTTATAATACTGGCATCAGTTAAC
>NW_027468837.1:40978561-40981061 GCF_046254945.1 Alosa pseudoharengus
GTGTGTGTGTGTGTGTGTGTGTGATTTTGAGATTAAGAAACAAGCACAGAGACACTGCCTGTTTACACTCGAAGCTGCCCTATTCAAGACATCAATACACTACTCACACACAAGCACAAACACACACTACTCACACAAACAACTCACACACTGCACACAAACACACACAAGGCATCAACAAACTAGAACTCATTACTAGAACACACACATTTATCACAGACTCTACATGGCACACAAATACAAACACAAACACAGGAACAACAACACACTAATGCTAACACAACTCACAGTCTACCTCTGCACACATGCACACACACACACACGCACACACACACTCCCAGTGATGATGTCTTTGGCTTTAACACCCTCCATAACCCACCATAATCATCATCATCTAGGCTATGACTATGTGTCTGGCTTTAACACACACACACACACACACACACACACACACACACACACACACACACACGCGGTCCTCGTAATGCATGCTGGTTCCTCCACAGGTCAGCAGACCCGGGGGACCCCCAGAGAAAGGTCGCTGTGTCTGACATTTCCCTCCCTCCCCACAGGGGGCACCAGAACGCAAGGGTGGCCAATGCTCCACATACTAATTACAGTAAATTAGAACCTCAGTCATGTCAGTGTGAGTCCACATCCTCACAGCAGGGTGCTCAAGCTACAAATATAAACACATGCACACACACACACACACACACAGATGGATTTGTTAAGTCAGACTGCACTGTAGAATGTCTGATGCAGTTCTCAGGATGTCTGGTGTGGGTCCCGGATGCCATGACGATGGAATACTGATTGTCTGGTGTAGGTCCTGGATGCCATGGCGATGGAATACTGATTGTCTGGTGTAGGTCCTGGATGCCATGGCGATGGAATACTGATTGTTTGGTGTAGGTCCTGGATGCCATGGCGATGGAATACTGATTGTCTGGTGTAGGTCCTGGATGCCATGGCGATGGAATACTGATTGTCTGGTGTAGGTCTATGCTATGGCGATGTTGTGTGGTGCCCCCAGACCCAGACGGAGGGTCTCATTAGCATGCAGGCAGCTAGCGCTAGCTCCGCTCCACTAGCCCCTCAGCGGTTGAGCGTCTAGATATTAGAAAGCTAGATACCGCATTGTCCGTCGAGTTCTATTAGGTGACATATGTGAACTGCCATATTGCTGGGGGCAAACACCTTACTGTCTATGGGCAACACTTGCTGGCAATCTGATCTGATTTCCAATCAGAGACACCTGTTTCTCCATTAGCCTCTAGTGATTGTTGCCCCACCATGACGGCAGCGCTATTTACGTACGTTCTGGAGCCTAATAGTGCATGGCTACACACTGCATTAGCATCTTATATAGCGAACGGCTACACACACACTACACTAGCATTAGCATCTGATATAGCGCAGGGCTACACACACACTGCATTAGCATCTGATATAGTGCAGGGCTACATACACACTGCATTAGCATTAGCATCTGATATAGCACATGGCTACACACACACTGCATTAGCATCTGATATAGTGCAGGGCTACACACACACTGCATTACCATTAGCATCTGATATAGTTTAGGGCTACACCACACATTGCATTAGCATTAGCATATGATAGAGGGCAGGTTAGCAGTTTCCTGCCTGAGCACCTGATGCATCTGAGCTCTCAGGACGCTGGATCATTGATCTCCTGTGGGCCTGAACAGATCCGTAATGTCTGACAGATCTGGAGCCAGAACGGTGAACCACTTGTAAGATGTGTGTGTGTGTGTGTGTGTGTGTGTGTGTTTGTGTGTGTGTGTGTGTGTGTGTTTGTGTGTGTGTGTGTGTGTGTGTGTGTTTGTGTGTGTGTGTGTGTGTGTGTGTGTGTGTGTGTGTGTGTGTGTGTGTGTGTGTGTGTGTGTGTGTGTGTGTGTGTGTGTGTGTGTGTGTGTGTGTGTGTGTGTGTGTGTGTCTTTTTCTCCATTTCTGCAGCATTTTTACTCTCTCTCTGCTGTTGTCTTGCCCACTCTTGCTTCCTGAAGTGTTTCCCTTCCTAATACACACACACACACACACACACACATCTGTTTTCAGCTCACTGTGATATACTGTATGTCTGTATGCAATTACACACAACTTGTGGAAATCAAGCACTGCATACCATGTCTGTCTCTCTCTACACACACACTTTGCGCACACACACACACACACACACACACACACACCACATTTTTCTCTTCTGGACCATCAAAACAGATCTCTGACTGACCAACTGTTACAAACAGAAACACACTACTTGCATACACACCTGTACTCTCACTCATTCTACACGCAAAACACACACACACACACACACACACACACTACTGTCACACGTTCTGTTCTAAGTGAGTGGTAGATGCACTATTAGCTATAAACACACAAATGTTGACATCCAGAGTAACTCTCTCTCTCACTTTTACAGACACACACACACACACACACTCACGAACACACATAACTACACA
>NW_027468837.1:41003561-41008561 GCF_046254945.1 Alosa pseudoharengus
AACACATCACACATTCACACCTGAACATGGGCCTGAACATGGGAGCTCACAGACATGCCCCATAGTGCAGCACTGTAGCTGCCCCATGTACATGCCCCCATAGTGTAGCGCTGTAGCTGCCCCATGTTCATGCCCCCAGAGTGTAGCACTGCATACACATATGTCAGATGCTGAGGCGTGCGTGTGTGTGTGTGTGTGTGTGTGTGTGGTTGTGTGTCCTGCACATGCGTTACAGATTGCAGGCTAATAGAACTTCCTGCTCTGCTCCCACTGCAGCTAGACTATCTGATGGGAGTGTAGCACTCTAGCTGCCCCATGTACATGCTCCATGTACATGCCCCTAGAGTGTAGCACTGTAGCTCACAGACATGCCCCCAGAGTGTAGTGCTTTAGCTCACAGACATGCCCCCAGAGTGCAGTGCTTTAGCTCACAGACATGCCCCCAGAGTGCAGTGCTTTAGCTCACAGACATGCCCCCAGAGTGCAGCACTGTAACTGCCTAGCTGGGTTAGCGGCTGGCTGTAGCAACTCAAGCTAGGTACTAGGTTCTTTGTAGGGTTAGGGTGTGTGTGTGTGACTCTGCCTGTCTACGTACTTCCGCTCATTTACATTTCCCTACAGTACTCCGTCTGGAATAGCTCTCGTTCACTTAGTTTACTTCGGCAACTTGTCTCCAAACCAACCAGCGAACGGGTGTTCCTGAGTGCGATTACGTTTAAGTTGCAAGCCTATCGTTATTGTTGTGTCCCCCGTGGTTAACATACGTCATTACCAAACGTTAGTGATTGAACTCCGATGATTTCAAACATGGCCGGATTATCATGACCACGGGCCCTGGGCACAAAATCGGAATGGGCCCCACCTCCCACCCTGCACGCACCTACGCGGGCACGCACGCACGCACGCAGGCAAATAGCCAACCAACTCACTCTCGCGAAGGACACACAATTATAGTGTTTACAGCAGATAAACCCTCAATATAACAGGCTACAGAGACATTTAGAAAAAGTTTGAAAACTGTTGAAAAATAGGTAAAACGTTGATCAGCCTACAAGCTGAATTTTGGTAGCCTAATGGACGGAATTGTAGACTACACAAAATCGAGGATTTCTCCTCAAGGACATTTTTTGAATTCTGGCAGCTAATTGGACGTTGTTCACGCAATTTTGGACAGAAACGTTAAGGTGAATACAGGCAAGCTGCCCGTCTGGCTCATCCAAACCTCACACTGCATGCGTGAAACAAACACTACAACTTGGACATCACAATAAATGAGGATACCCATAAATAAATCTGCACTGATAAGATGTTTAATTGACAGAAATCAATTACGTTTGTATATGCTATCATCTAGAAACTACTACAACTCCACCATCAGTGGATCTCAAAGCTGCTGTAACCTAATGGTTGTGCTTTAGGATTAGTGAGTCTGGCCATGCGAGCACTCTCACGTCCCGTACCTGCTGATCCAGTAATATATTCACCTTTAGCTTCGTCTCTGGTCAAAACGTGTGTCATATTCATAGCATGTAAGCCTTGGCTGCACTATTGCAATCTATACCTGCCATTAACAAACATGAATGGGTAACGCTTTAGAATAACATGTGCTTATTAGGTATTAACAGTGCATAATAAGCAGTTAACAATTAATTACTAACAGTTAGTTAACTGTTGTTATCCTTTAATAACATTAACTAACTGTTAACATGCAGCTTGTAAGTGTTAATAAGCAGCCTTTTAGGTTACTTACAAGCATATTTGTTAACAGTTGTAAGTGTTAACAAGCAGCTTGTTAATGCTTGTTAATGGTGTATAAGACAAAAAGGTGGATAACTAATACGCTTATAAGACCTTTCTTACCTATTTGTAGTACATTTTGCAGCCCCCCAATCTAAAGCGAGGACCATGTAGCCTATAGTTCCACAAGCCCAACCTTCTATCTCTCTATACTATATCTCTCTATCTAGCTTGGTTTAGCTGTGAGAAATGCACCTTTAAAATTGTTGCAGTGAGCAGGAATCGAACCCCGGTCTCCTGCTTCAAAGAGTGCATCACTACTTACTGAGCTACACTACTTTTCTTGTACAGCTGATGAAATTGTTTATTTTGATTCTATATTCCGAAGTGCTATATCACACTAGCTATGCTTTTTACAAATATGTTTCTGATGGAAAAGTGGTGTTTAATTAATGCAGAAACAGACCACGAATGTTCGCCTCTGTTCAAGGCAAACTGAAACATGTTTCAAATCGATCACGAACGTTCGCCTATGTTTGCAACTTTAAACCAGAGCTTTGAACGCACCCACTTATCGTCTTTAAGCCTCGGTTGCTAGGTAACCAAACTATATACAAAGCTGGCATATCTTTAGACTGCTGACAAACTGACAAACTATTTTATGCGTTCACTGAACAAAGATTATGGAAATTAAACACCACTTTTCCATCAGAAACATATTTGTAAAAAGCATAGCTAGTATGATATAGAAGATCAGAATATTTTCCATCAACTAATTAGGAACAGTAGTGTAGCTCAACAAGTAGCGATGCACTCTTTGACACGGGAGACCGGGGTTCGATTCCTGCTCACTGCAACAATTTTGAAGGTGTATTTCTCACAGCTAAACCAAGCTCGATAGAGAGATAGAAGGTTGGGCTTGTGGAACTTTAGGCTACATGGTCCTCGCTTTAGATTGGGGGGCTGCAAAATGTACTACAAATAGGTAAGAAAGGTCTTATAAGCGTATTAGTTATCCACCTTTTTGTCTTATACACCATTAACAAGCATTAACAAGCTGCTTGTTAACACTTACAACTGTTAACAAATATGCTTGTAAGTAACTTAAAAGGCTGCTTATTATCACTTACAAGCTGCATGTTAACAGTTAGTTAATGTTATTAAAGGATAACAACAGTTAACTAACTGTTAGTAATGAATTGTTAACTGCTTATTATGCACTGTTAATACCTAATAAGCACATGTTATTCTAAAGCGTTACCCATGAATGCGCTCGCTCTATGCGTAAAGCCACTAAATTATGTGTGTGCTTACTGTGTTACACTCAAAAGTTTAGATAGAAGTAGATTTCATGTTTGTAGGTTGTTGAAGTGTGGACGAACTGTTTCACCCTTACTCACTGACCGTGTCAGTGTCAAAGCTGAGCATTTGTGCAGGCAGCTACAGACACTGTTTCTGACGTGATTTAGCATAATATTTTGATCGAACGGGTTGCACAAATGCATACGATTAGGGAAGTGAGGACTGCCTTTGTAACGTGATGGAGCATAATATTTTGACTGTGCCCAGAGCCCCTTACTGGTCCTGTGGCCCTGGGTAAGTGCCCAGTTGCCCTAATGGTTAACCCGGCCCTGATTTCAAACTTCAGACAAGCGTCCACCAACCAGGAAATAAACGTTTGCCAATGGAACTAGGCCAGACTCTCTGCGAAGTCAGAGAGTCTGGTATCCAGGCTATGTGTGTGTATGTGTGTTTTTGAGAAGTGAGGAGAGCAGAGCAATATCAGTGTGTATTCTATCAGGACCAGAAGTTTGATTGCGCTATCACCGAGCAACATCTACCACAGAGCATCATTCTATTGTAATGGAGACCAAGCAACATCTACCACAGAGCATCATTCTATTGTCATGGAGACCAAGCAACATCTACCACAGAGCATCATTCTATTGTCATGGAGACCAAGCATCATCTACTACAGAGCATCATTCTATTGTCATGGAGACCAAGCAACATCTACCACAGAGCATCATTCTATTGTCATGGAGACCAAGCAACATCTACCACAGAGCATCATTCTATTGTCATGGAGATCAAGGTAACGTCATACTAACTGAAATTCTCGCTCTCTCCTGCTCGCTCTCTCTCTTCCTCTCTCTCTTCCTCTCTCTCTTCCTCTCTCTCTTCCTCTCTCTACCCCCTTTCTCTCCCTCCATCTCTCCATCTCTTTCTCGCCTCTCCTTCCGAGTGTATTTCTCTAGCCATTCATCTAATGTTCCCACATTTCTCCCTCCTAAACTCAATCCCAGCAAATGAATGAGAATAGGCAGTAAACAGAGAGAAACATGCACACACAGACACAGACACACCCTCGCACACACACACACACACACATACACACACACACACACCCACCCACACAAACACACACACACTCACACACACAAGCACATCACTTTGTCACCCAATAAAGATCTCCACAGGAAGCTTCTCATTTGCAATGGATTCTGGGAGTCCTGCTGTGAGTTATATCACAGAAGCAGTGCTCTCTCTTTAACACACACACACACACACACACACACACACACAGACATGCACACACACATCACACATACACACACACACACACACACACACATCACACATACACACACACACACAGACAATCACACTAGTGCTGTCGCGATTAGTCGACTTAGTCGACCTAATCGACCATGAAAATTAGTCGACGGCAATTTTTTTAGTCGAAGAGTCGTTTTACTATTGACCGCCTATTTATTTTTGGTCTCACGGCTGTAATGTTATATTAACTCTATGTTATTAACTCTTGAAAAGTACAATGACTGTCTTTGGATGTTAAACAGGCTACTAAGACTTTGGCATGTTTTAAACCCCACTATGCACGCAAGTGTTAATGCCAGCAGCAAAGCTGCGTGCCTGCCTGCTTTCAGCGCAACTAATTATTAGGCAGAGCTAAGTGGGGGGAGCTAAGCTACTAGGTTACGCTAGTCCAGACTCTGACTAATATAGTAGCCTATTGTGGAAATTGAAATAAGTGAAGTGAAGTGTCCCACGTTGACAACGCAACGGCGTGTCATTACTGTAATTCATTCATACAAAAAAACGTTAAACCGAACATGCCGCCGCCCGTGATATCAACAATCAAGGTGCGCGTCATTTCCCATGGTCAATAAGTCACGGTGCATATTTTTTTTAGCGTTCAAGCCAACTGATAAAGTGAAGTAACCTATGTGGTAAGACGCGCA
>NW_027468837.1:41013561-41021061 GCF_046254945.1 Alosa pseudoharengus
CTACACACTGAACTAACTTCCGCTACACACTGAACTAACTTGTACACACACTGAAGTCGCTTACACTACACACTGAATTAACTTCCGCTACACACTGAACTAACTTCCGCTACACACTGAACTCACTTGTACACACACTGAAGTCGCTTACACTACACACTGAACTCACTTGTACACACACTGAATTAACTTCCTCAACACACTGAAACATCCGATGCACTACACTGAACCTGCTTCCACTCACTGAACTCACTCGCTTTTTCAGTGCGCCTGGAAGTTGGTATAATGTAACAGGAAGTTCCACTCTCAGATTACCAGCCATTGATTAAGATTTGAAGAGAGAAAATGTGGAAATGTATATGGTTTGTGGTATCTATGTCCTTCTTTAACCAAACCTTACTTGTTCAGTCAAACCCTGAAGATTTTATTAATATATTCTTGAGCACCTTGCGCTGTCTTGAAGCCATACAGGCAGACCCCACTGCAATGTTTTATGAGGAATTAGCCGCAAACCATATAAATTTCCACATTTTCTGAGTCCTGAAAGATTGCTGCCATTTCAGTTAGCTAGTTAGCTAGTTAGTTAGCACTCCAACAACATTCCAAAAAGGACGTGCATTACAGTCTGGCTGGCAGATGTTTTTGTTAACCTTGCCTGCTGTTGCCAGTGACTCGTGAACCTGTATCCACATTGCATTTTTTGCGCTGACAGCGCCCCTTTCAGAGTGCTTCGGGTCAAGTGTTTATTGTTGCTAGGTTACCAAAACTATCTACCAGCAATGCCGTTGCTGCTTCTGGCTTAATGCTAACTAACTAGCTAACTGAAATGGCAGCAATCTTTCAGGACCCAGTTCACTAAAATATGACGCCAGACAAAAGGAGCTGGTATTACAATAGAATAGACACCTCATGTCTCCTTGCAATTTGCAGGAAGTTAATTCAGTTTGTGTGCAAGTGAGTTCAGTGTGTAGTGGAAGTTAATTCAGTGTGTAGTGTAAGCGACTTCAGTGTGTGTACAAGTGAGTTCAGTGTGTAGTGGAAGTTAATTCAGTGTGTAGTGTAAGCGGCTTCAGTGTGTGTGCAAGTGAGTTCAGTGTGTAGTGGAAGTTAATTCAGTGAGTAGTGTAAGCGGCTTCAGTGTGTGTGCAAGTGAGTTCAGTGTGTAGTGGAAGTTAATTCAGTGAGTAGTGTAAGCGGCTTCAGTGTGTGTGCGCAAGTGAGTTCAGTGTGTAGTGCATGTGATGTTTCAGTGTGTTGAGCAAGACATTTCAATGTGTTGTGGAAGTTAATTCAGTGTGTAGGCTAGTGTAAGGAGCTTCAGTGTGTGTAAGTATTTTCAATGTAGTGCAAACTGTTTCAGTGTGTAGTGCAAGTAGTTTCAGTGTGTGCTGCAAGTAAATCCAGTGTGTTGAGCAAGTGATTTCAGTGTGAGTGCAAGCAGATTCAGTGTGTGATGCAGGAAATTCAGTGTGTTGCTGTTTGAGTTCCAGTGTGGTACTAGTGCCCAGTGCGTATGTGTCAGTGTTTCAGTGTGTAGTGCAAGTACGTTCAGTGTGTAGTGCCACTATTCCAATGTTATTGCACTATACGGCCTCCCATACCTGACACAACACATCAAAGATCACCTGACCCACTGGGTGAAGGAAGCATTACGTCAAAATGGACTGAAGGAAAAGAAATAGAGTATTCAGAAAGTCACACACACATATATTCGCAAAATCACACACCACACACACACACATACTCACAGAATCACACATAAACAAATTCACAATTTCAAACATGCACACACACACATACACACACAGCCACACACACACACACCACACACACACACAGCCACACGCACGCACGGACGCACGCACACACACACATACACACAGCACATCTCATACCAGACCCACAGTCAGACAAACAGGTCCAGCTGCACACACACACACCACATGTGAGGTAAACACACTTGCATTCTCATCAGCTGAGCACACACACACACACACACACATTATACTCTCACACACACACACACACACACACACACACACATTATACTCTCTCTCACACACACACACACATTATACTCTCACACACACACACACACACACACACACACACACACACACACACACACACACACACATTATACTCTCTCTCACACACACACACACACACACACATTATACTCTCACACACACACACACATTATACTCTCTCTCACACACACACACACACACACATTATACTCTCTCACACACACACACACACACACACACACACACACACACACACATTATACTCTCACACACACACACACATTATACTCTCACACACACACACACACACACACACACATTATACTCTCTCACACACACACACACAAACACACATTATACTCTCACACACACACACACACACACACATTATACTCTCACACACACACACACATTATACTCTCACACACACACACACACACACACACACATTATACTTTCACACACACACACACATTATACTCTCTCACACACACACACACATATACTCACACACACAACACAAACGCACACATCGCCATCAACAGCAGCCATTCTGTCTTTGCTGATAGATATCAAACATTCAGAGTGACCAAAGTGGGCTTCCACACAGATGATCAATCAAATATTCAATCAGATAATCAATATCTCACTGATAATGAATCTGTTCCTGTAGCAAACAGTTGAAAAAACAATTCCAGCAGCATGACACATCAGCTGATCGATCTCTCTCTCTCTCTCTCTCTCTCTCTCTCTCTCTCTCTCTCTCTCTCTCTCTCTCTCTGTCTCTCTCTCTCTGTCTCTCTCTCTCTCTCTCTCTCTCTCTCTTTGTAGTGCACTGCGCTCTTATTGTTATTCAGTCCCAGCTTGTCACTTGGGAACATCTTTCCCCACCTGGCGGGAAATTGGGTTTGTTACCCATTGAACGTGACTTTTTTTAAAAGATCATTACTTTAGATTTTTCTATGTTTATGGGAAGGTTCCAGATTTTGGAGAACTTCTCATGTTTATGGGAAGGTTCCAGATTTGGGAGAACCTCCCGTGTTTATGGGAAGGTTCCAGATTTGGGAGAACTTCTTGTTTTTATGGGAAGGTTCCAGATTTGGGAGAACTGCTCGTGTTTATGGGAAGGTTCCAGATTTGGGAGAACTTCTCCAGATTTGACAGGCTTTCCTGTAACCCATCCTCACTTGTGTGTGTGTGTGTACAGTATAGTGTGTGTGTGTGGTGTGTGTGTGTGTGTGTGTGTGTGTGTGTGTGTGTGTGTGTGTGTGTGTGTGTGTGTGCTTGTGCTTTCCTGTAACCCATACTCACTTGTGTGTGTGTAGAGCAGACATGGGGGACTCAAGTCAGACTCAAGTCACATTTTTTAGGACTTGAGACTTGCTTGATCAACATGTATAAAAGACTCAACTTGACTTTGACTTGCTATTCATGACTTGAGACTTGACTTAGACTTGAGACAAATGACTTGAAATTACTTGACTTTTTTCATAGATATTAAGGAGTTAACGTTACAATTTTAGAAAATCTGCTTGCTGTTGCATGCGTCACGGAGCGAACCTGACATTGTTACCAAGTGACACGACAGACCAACAGCAAGTGCCAGATCAAATGAGACAGACTGAGGTAGGCTAACTTGCAAATATGGAAGGCTCTACATTTATACCAAAACATAATAATGTTTGGCTTCACAGATGATCAAGATGATCTGACAACTCAAAGGATAAATGAACAGCAGTCTGCAAGTGTGCAAAATAGCGACATAACCACCACCACGTTAATGTTCATCCGTCAGAAGTTAGTCGTGTTAGAAACCTAACGTCAAATTTGAGACATGTTAAGAGTTGGCTTTGAATCTATTATGCTTTTTAGTTAACGCCATATTAGGTTAAAATGTGTGAAATGGCAAAGTGAAACATTTTCTTCGTCTAAGTTTAATCTTGATATATAGCGAAAATGTTGCCAATGTAACCTAAAATAAGCGCCTCTCTTTCTCCCTCCCTCTTAACACGTCCCTGTTCCATACGTTACAGCCGTAGGCCAACAACATTAAGTAGGCCTAGCTAACTGCCAGCAATCAGCATAGAAAAGTAGCTTATTTCACATGTTAGGCTTATGTATAATATGATATAGCATTGACGGTCCTAAACCCTCCTAAAACCCATTGCGCTGTCACACTTGTCAAAGTTTGGCAGTGACGTCGGCGGCAGCGTTTGATTAATTGATTAGTTCACTTTTTCAACATTATTGGTTCCCTGGAGATGTGACAGGTCAGGACAGGTGTAACTTGAATTGTTTGAATATATTTTCATGATTTGATGTAGCTTACCTAATATTTGAGGCATATTGAAACAATAATAGGCTATTTTATAATAGGTCTACTTGAAATACTTTTATTTTTATTCGTATACATTTCATCTTAGCCTACATCTGAACGGTTTATAGAATATGTGGCTTGAATGAATGCAATGTCTATTTGTTACAAATAAAACCCTCAGCAGTTCATAACTAGCCTATTGTAGCTTATTTTAAAATGAAAACATGGGTAAATCATCATGAATTTGTATGATTTGGCTATGACTTGACTTGACTTGCTTGACCCAAGTTATGACTTGATTTGACTTGCATGACTGTCACAAAAAATGACTCGGACTTGCTTGAGACTTGAAGGTTAAGACTTGCTTGTGACTTGCACATGTGTGACCTACTCCCATCTCTGGTGTACATTATATTGTGTGTGTGTGTGTGGTGTGTGTGGTGTGTGTGTGGTGTGTGTGGTGTGTGGTGTGTGTGTGTGTGTGTGGTGTGTGTCAATGGTGTGTGTGTGTGTGTGTGTGTGTGATGTATAATGTATGTCAATGGTGTGTGTGTAGTGCTGGGCGGTATGACCAAAAATGTATATCACGGTATTTTTCAAAATTCTTACGGTTTCACGGTATATGACAGTATTTTTTTTCCCATGCATAATTAGATGTTCACAGTTGAGAGAGGAATTGCTGCAGTACACTGACTAAGGATGGTCTTTTTTACTGTCATGATGTAGAATAACTCCACACTAGTGGTAATGCAGTTTAGCATGGCCCCAGAAAATGATGCTGTTTACAAAGAGCCACTCATGATTCTAATGAAGAATCTAATCAGAATGCAAAGACAATTGCAGTCAAAATATAGAACTTTTACTGTGAAAATTTCACAAACATCTTGTATAAAACCAATACAAGTAGTGCAACTTGCAATAATTGCGAAAATTATACAATTTAAAATAAAACCTCTCTGCTAATATGCTTACTTTGACAAATATGCCTATCAGAAACATGCCTTATTGTTATTGTGTGGTTTACATGACGTTAGTGGTAACTTCATGTGGATGTGGATGTGGATGTCTTGTTAGCCTGCCATGAGCTTCGGTTCGCTAGGCAAAACATTAACAAAAAAGTTCGTTTTTTGGTGCACTGATGACAGGATCAACTAGCCAGCTAGTATTGCTCAGTTCATGTCTATAACATGCTTTACTTGCTACCTGGATAATTTCAGCGAATATTCTTAAGGTGAGATGAATGATATGAATATTAAACTTCACTGTGTTCAGTGGGTTGCTAACTAACGACATCACCTACTAGCCAGCTAGTTACAGCTGTTAAACAATCTCAATAGAATTTTCGTGACGGTAAATCCAGAGAGGGTTAAAGCGGAGCTAGTAATCAAGGATCTTTGGTAAATCCCTTTCAATGCAGTATCCCTTAACGTTTTTCCTTAACTAAAGAAACAATTTAAGGTATTCTGTGCAACACCCTTAAATAAACCCCTTACCTTAGGAGAAATTAAGCCTTAAGGGTCATACTTCAGGGGAAAAACTTATAGTGTTTTGTTTACCCTCACTATGCCTCGCAGTGGCACCATGTGTGCGTGTGAAAAGTCCCATCTGAAACACTGTGTCGCGGCGCAGCGTTCCAAACGTTGTGTAATCAAATACACCGGTATGGCGGTATATTAAAAATTCATATCATAACGAAAATATAACCGGTATACCGCCCAGCACTATGTGTGTGTGTATAGTGTGTGTGATGTGTGTTAATAGTGTGTGTGTGTATGTGTCTGTATTTATGGAAAGGTTCCAGATTTGGGAGAACTTCTCGAGAATTGACAGGTTTTCCTGTAACCCATCCTCACTTGGGGACAGAAGTAGAAGGTCGTCAGCAAACGAGAGGCACTTACTGTCTCTGCCTCCGATTGTGAGTCGTGGAGGTTCAGATGTTTCTATGTCTGATGTTAGATCAATATTTAGATTGAAGAGTATATGACTAAGACTACAACCTTACCGAACACCTTTGGCTTGTTTAAAGTATGATGTTCTTTTATCGTGGATTATTTCATAGATATCTTTGATTAGGTCACACATTCTCCCTCCTATACCTTTTTGTATCCGTTTTAGCAATTCCGACTCTCTCTCTCTGTGTTCTATCTCTCCAGCTCTCAGAGAGGATGGGGGGAGGAGGAAGAGAGGAGAGAGAGGAAGAAAGAGAGAGGGAGAGAAAGAGAATGAGAGAGAGGTGGAGAGGAGAGAGAGAGAAAGAGTATAACAGAGAGATATGTATATACCTACATCATTTATAGTATACTGACAAAATGTAACAATGTTTGTATGTGTATTTTCCGGTGAATGTTTTGGCAATGCAGCATATGATTTGTCATCCCAATAAAGAGGAGGGAGGGAGAGAGGGGGAGAGGAGAGAGAGAGAGAAAGAGAGGAAGAGAGAGACAGAGAAAGGGAGCGGGAGAGGAGAGAGAGGGAAGGGGAGAGAAAGGGAGAGAAAGAGAGATGGAAAGAGAGAGGGAGAGAGAGAGAGGGAGAGAGAGAAAGGGAGAGAGAGAGAGAGAGAGATATATAGAGAGAGTGAAGGGGAGAGAAAGGGAGAGAGAGGGGGGGGGGCAGAGGCAACATGTGCAGCTGTGTGTATGAGAGCTCATGCTGCCTGGGAAACAGGACAGGCAGCAGGGTGGCCCCATTCACCTCCCTCACACACACACACACACACACACACACACACACACACACACACACACACACACACACACACACACACACACACACACACACACACAGACACACACACATACATACACACACACACAGACAAACCCCCACTCATTCCCCTCCCTTGCTTTGTTCCCTCTGTTTTAAATGACACTTTCATTGTTGCAGCGCAGGGAGAGAGCTCTCTGCACAAACACACACACACACACACTTACAAACACACAGCAACACACACACACACACACACAGCACAAGCAGAGAACATGATGGAGCAGAGCATACCATGTGGTTCTGTTCTATTTCTCTCTCTGTCCTCATCTCTCTCCTGACGCGCGCACACACACACACACACACACACATTTTTTCCCATGGTCTTTTATAACCTGTAACATACAGTCACTCTGCCAGCCTCACACAAGCAAAACACACACACAC
>NW_027468837.1:41026061-41033561 GCF_046254945.1 Alosa pseudoharengus
GGCACAGCCTGCAGCTAGGCATGATGGGAAGGCTGAGTCCTCAACCAGAGTGGGCATTTCAGAGGCACAACTCTGCGCTATATTAGATAGATAGATAGATAGATAGATACTTTATTGATCCCCAAGGGGAAATTCAAGAAAAAAACATGGAGCTACCTTGACATGTTGCCACTGTTGTCAGCGCCGGAACCGCTTGCAATAAAGTTGGCTAAGCTTAATTAATATATTAGTGTTATATAGCTATAAGCGTGGGGTCCCTTATGATAAAGTTGGTTAAGCTTAATTAATATATTAGTAATATATTACTATCAGTATGGGGGACCCTTATAATAAAGTTGGTTAAGCTTAATTAATATATTAGTAGTATATAGCTATCAGTGTGGAGCCCCTTATAATAAAGTTGGTTAAGCTTAATTCATATATTAGTAATATATAACTATCAGTATGGGGGACCCTTATAATAAAGTTGGTTAAGCTTTATTAATATATTAGTAATATATAACTATAGTCAGATGGTGAAGGGACTGAGACCAAAACTGGCTTATCACATTTATTCTTTTAGGAAAAGTTAAAACAAAACAAGTAGTTGAATGGGCTATATTACATGCATCATTCCTATACCATCAGTCAGCCCTACTAGCAAGGGAGACATGGAATGTTCAGGTGCACAGAACGACAGTTTATTAATATTCTGAGACTCACTAAACACTCACAGACGTAGACCATACGGAGGTAATGCATAAACATAATGCTAAACTAAATGTACATTCATTTCCTGCTAGACTGAATTGCACTTTCCATGCACACTAAGCTAAACAGCTTAACTACACTGAATGCATGGAAAGTTGCTAGCGGAGTTTACAGCTAGTCACGTTAGACTCAGTGTGTATGAACTCGTGGTCATAATGAAAACATTAATAAACGTTCTCTAAGTCGCTAGAATTGCACCCAAATCTTAAAAATACATGTAAAGTAACATAATACAGGTGGTATATCAAAGTTTTCAACGTAAACAACATTTCACAGTTACAAAAGTGGGGAGTGCTTTATACAGTCAACCTACCCAATGCAAAGCATACCGCTTCTGATCGGCTATGGCAACAATATAAGGACAAAACGCAGCAGAACTGCAGTATAGCGTTTCTCCAAAGGGGGCTCCAAAACACCAATATCAATAAAGCTGCTTAATTACGGCGAAAATCACATACAAACACTAAACTAAATTTCTAACTCTGTTACACCCCTCCCCTGAATTTCACCAAATCCAAGCAGCAACCAAATAGTACTTCCAAAGGCAAAGAGTACACTACTTTCAAAGACTAGACAGAGAGTCACCAATTACAGGACAGCCAACCACAAACGTATCCAATAAGGATGAAGTGGAAGAAGAGGAGCGCAAACTCTCACACAACCAACCACTGGAAGTAGGGTGCCGTATGCACCCCACAAGACCATAAAGCCATAAACCATAAATTCCATAAATTCTCAACAAAGGTAATCATAAAAGCTAGATGAATAATGATATGTCATTAACTTTTATATTAGCATATAGTTTGTAAATAATAATAAATAAACATTTAACATTTAAATTATGTAAGAAATAACTGTTAATTAGTGCCAAAAATATATTTAGTTAACTATTAACATATATTAATACAATATTAGTTAATAGATTTGTTAAAACATTAACATACAGATTTTATGCAAACAACTAATATTTAATTAATGATGAAAAAACTATTAACTTGTGCCAAATAGATATTTTAGTAACAATTAACAAAGGGTTAGGTAATTACTAGTTTGCTATTTATTATGGCACCTTATTATGGAGTGTTACCCAAGGACACAATAAGGGACGGAAGAGAACTCAATAGAGGACGAATCCTCTTGGGAAAAATAAATGACATTACAGGCCTGTTCCAGGGCACACCCCGCATCTCACACACACACACACACACACACACACACACACACACGCACCACTCATCTCACATACTTCTGCACTGAAAACACCCCTCATCTCACATACTTCAGCAGACACACACACACACACACACACACATACACACACCCCTCATTGCACACACACACACACACGTCTCATCTCCCATACTTCTTAACGCACGCGCACACACACACACACACACACACACACACACACACACCTCTCACACTCTCACACTACTTCTGCAATCAGCAAACGCACCATAACATCCTTCAGTCACGACCACAGGCACTCCACTGCATTCCACAAGGACACGTGAGGCACACACACACACACACACACACACAAACACACTCACACACACACACACACACACACACACACACACACACACACACACACACAGTGGATCTAAGACACAGGCACTCCATTGCATTCCACCAGGACTCTTATTTCTTCACTGTATGTGCCTTCTTATTTACTTTTTATTGTTTACTTGAATGTTATGTTTGTCTGTGGACTTAATTGGTAAAATATGTCTTGTTTCCACCATGGGATAGTGAGAAACGTAATTTCGATCTCTTTGTATGTCTTGGCATGTGAAGAAATTGACAATAAAACAGACTTAGCTTAGTCTTAGGACACGTGGGGCTTCAGCACCAGCCAACATCAGCACAGAGGATCACAGTGGATGCATCATATTTAACACACACACACACACACACACACACACACATAAATAAACATGCACACATACACAACATTAAACATACACACATACATACATACGTAGGACTCACACATAAACACTCAGACATACAGTACACACACACACAAACACACACACGCACACAAACACACTCACACACACACACACACACACACAGATAAACATGCACACATACATATGTAGGACTCATACAGTACATAAACACACACATACACATACACAGTGGATCTGAGACTTACACACGCTCAATACATACAAACATGCAGATACACACACATACAAATAAACACACACACACACATACATACACACACACAACACACACAACCATAAATAGAAAAACTCCATACACACACAGACACACAGCCATAATACTTTATTAGCTGTTGGCCTGGCTAACATAAAGCAGGCATTGAAAAGGACACCTATAGGGTCCTGCTATTGATGTGGGCCATGAGAATCACAGGGACTCTGAGAAACACACACACAAACACATAGGTGTACTCAGACACTTGTACACACATTTCCTTGCTCACACACACACACTGTTTTGTATGAGAAAGGGAGAGGAGGTGGTGAGAGGAGTGGTAAAGCGCCCTCTCCTGGGAAACTTGGGGAACTGCATGCAAATACCACCATTTCTGTTTACAGTGAGGATGTGTCGACTCATCTGGATGTATGTGTGTGTGTGTGTGTGTGTGTGTGTGTGTGTGTTTGTGTGTGTGTGTGTGTGTGTCTGTGTTTGTGCGTGCGTGTGTGTGCGTGTGTGTGTGTGTGTGTGTGTGAGTGCGTGTTTGTGTGTGTGTGTGTGTGCGTGTGTGTACATGTGTGTGTGCGTGTTTGTGTCTATCCAACATATCCAACATGGACTCCTCTGGGCTAAAGAGGAGAGGGCCTATTCAACATATCCAACTTGTTATAGTGCTCAGTTCAAAACCCAAAATCCATGACAGTGTGGAGGTGCATTAGTGCCTACAGCATGGCATCTGGCACAATCAATTTTGAATGATGAGGTTTTGAGCAACATACACTGTCAGACAATGTAAACAGTATTTCCCCATAGAGGAAGAGTCCAAGTGCATATTTTAACAGTATTTCCCCATAGAGGAAGAGTCCAAGTGCATATTTAAACAGTATTTCCCCATAGAGGAAGAGTCCAAGTGCTAAAATGGGCCGTCTGCAGCCCAGGCCTGTTAAACTAGGTGCATCTTGGAATGGCAAACAGGGGTAAGGAGACCCCAGACTGTTGAACAGCTGAAATGCTATACCAGGCAGTAATGGGACAACATTTCATTCTCAAAAACTCTAGAAACTGGTCTCCTCAGTTTACAGAATGTTGTTAAATGAGGAGGTGAAGCAACACAAATGTCCAGTCCCAACTTTTTCGAGACGTGTTGATGGCAATAAAATCAAAACAAACATAGTTTTTTCAAACATTTAAACAGTTAATCCTTAAATAGTTGACATGTTGTCATTGAACTATTCCCAATCAAATGTGGGGTTGACATGATTTGTAAATCATATCATTCTTTTTTTATTCACATTTTACAAAGCGTCCCAACTTTTTCAGAATTCGGGTTGTAAAACCAATTTTCAACTGACAATCGGTCTGGAGTCAGTTAGATATACAGCACAATTTAATACGCCTGAGAAAACAGCTAGCAGAATGTGTGAATGTGTGTGTGTGTGTCACTAAATTGTAGGTTGCAGGAGTGGACTTCGTCAGTCAGGTGTCTGATGGTGCTGAGGGTGGCTAAAGGCTCTGATCTCTGAATAAACACACACACACACACACACACACACACACACACACACACACACACACTGAGTGTCACTGCTGAGGCTCTCATCTCTGAATTACTGCACAAACACTAGAGTCAGTTCCTGCCCATCAGCAGCTTGACAGGGCATGCTACTCTGAGCATGCACACACACCAGGGTTTCCGTTGTCCGGTAATTACCGGACATTGTCCGGAAAAAAAACGAAATGTCCGACAAAATTAAATCTCTCCGGTCAAATTGTCCGATTGAAATTGGCTAATAATCCCGTCCCCTAATGCAATCTGAATTTGAGAATAAGGCTTAATATGTAAGCCTATATTATACGTCCTCTGGCTATGTTTTTAAATGAACAGGCTCTACCGTTTGAAAAGTAAGCTATTAAACAACACGCATAGCCTATGCTGCATTTCAAATAGGAAGCGCACGCTTAAAACGTCCAACAACGAACAAAAAAAAAACGTTTTTTCAGAGGCCAGACGCGATGGATGATGATAAATTGGTAACGTCTGAAGCCTCAGATGTCCGGTCAACTCCACCACCACCAGATAAAAAGCAGAAGTGTCGGGCATATCTGTCGGAATCAGTGACATTGGAAGTGGTGTTGCGGGAGGTGCGGCCGCTCCAAGACACTGTCATTCTCCGTGTACACTGGACATAAAGTGTTCTTTACCCAAAGCATACAGTAGGCCTATGCGTTCTCTGTCTATGATCATCTGCAGGGTTAGGGCCTCCTCGACGAGGCGATTACTGGTCCGCGGATAATTTCTGGCACAATTAAACGGTATCATTGAACCGCGGCCAAAAGAAAAAGAACCTAAACATTTCCCAGAATAGGAAACATTTCTTAATGTATTGTAATCAAATAAAGAGGCATAGCATTAGGTGGTGTGGTGTAGTGGTGTGAGCGCTCATTCTTGTGTGTGCGCATCTGTGTAAGTTAAACAGTCACCACTGGAGATAACGTGGGTAGCAGCAACAAACAACGTAGCCTTTTTAAAACAACGAACGAATCGGGACTCTTCTATACAGCCTGATTATACCATTCTTTAAGCTACATAGCCTGTCTCCAGTTTTCCTCAATTTGACTAATTAAGAAGGGATAATAGGATATTTGACCGGCATATCATCAAAATGTCCGGAAAACGAAACCTCTGCCGGTCACTTTGACCGGCACCATTTTTTTCTAGCGGAAACTCTGACACACACACACACACAGACAAACAAACACACACGCACGCAGGCACGCACACACACACACAAACACGCACACACACATGCACACACGCACACACACACACAGACAAACACACATACGCACGCACGGGTATGACATAGTTTGGTGTGGTTGAACTTCACTGGCCTGCACAAAGTCCTGACCTCAACCCAAAAGAACACCTTTGGGATGAATTAGAGCGGATAGATGATGTGATTAAACATGTTTTAACAGTGACGATATGCACCATGAAGCAAAAAGATGCTTTCCTTCTGAGACAGCATCTGCGCCTGCGTCTGTAGCACTGCAGAGACCGACAGGTCAGGTGGCTAATGGCTAACGGCTAACGATATGAGAGACAGGTCAGGTGGCTAACGGCTAACGATATGAGAGACAGGTCAGGTGGCTAATGGCTAACGATATGAGAGACAGGTCAGGTGGCTAACGGCTAACGATATGAGAAACAGGTCAAGTGGCTAATGGCTAATGGCTAACGATATAAGAGACAGGTCAGGTGGCTAATGGCTAACGATATAAGAGACAGGTCAGGTGGCTAATGGCTAACGATATAAGAGACAGGTCAGGTGGCTAATGGCTAATGATATAAGAGACAGGTCAGGTGGCTAACGGCTAACAATATGAGAAACAGGTCAGGTGGCTAATGGCTAACGATATAAGAGACAGGTCAGGTGGCTAATGGCTAACGATATGAGAGACAGGTCAGGTGGCTAATGGCTAATGGCTAACGATATGAGAGACAGGTCAGGTGGCTAATGGCTAACGATATGAGAGACAGGTCAGGTGGCTAATGGCTAACGATATAAGAGACAGGTCAGGTGGCTAATGGCTAACGATATAAGAGACAGGTCAGGTGGCTAATGGCTAACGATATGAGAGACAGGTCAGGTGGCTAATGGCTAACGATATAAGAGACAGGTCAGGTGGCTAATGGCTAACGATATGAGAGACAGGTCAGGTGGCTAACGGCTAATGATATAAGAGACAGGTCAGGTGGCTAATGGCTAACAATATAAGAGACAGGTCAGGTGGCTAATGGCTAACGATATGAGAGACAGGTCAGGTGGCTAATGGCTAACGATATAAGAGACAGGTCAGGTGGCTAATGGCTAACGATATGAGAGATTTCCAAATCTGGGATATTTACAGATGAGAGCCAGAAGAGAATGGGTAAACAAGCAAAACTACAGTATGTGAGAAACCTGAGAGAAAACAGGAGGGTTGACAGCTATGACACACACACACACACACCCACACACACAAACACACCCACACAAACACACACACACACAAACACACACACACACACACACACAAACACACCCACACACACACACAAACACACCCACACACACACACAAACACACACACACACACACACATACACAAATACACAAACAGTGTTTGCACATTGTGTTTAGGGGCAATGTTGTCAGGCTTATTCCCATCACAATTTCCCTCATCAAATCAAATCTTTTGTTCCATGTCGTGTGTGTCTGTGTGTTTGTGTGTGTGTTTGTTTTGTTCTATGTTGTTCTTTCAGAGGAGTGTGCGTGTGTGTGTCTGTGTGTGTTTGTGTGTGTGTTTGTTTTGTTCTGTGTTGTTCTTTCAGAGGAGTGTGTGTGTCTGTGTCTGTCTGTGTGTGTGTGTTCTGTGTCATTGTTCTTTCAGGGGAAAGGCTTTTTTTCATCAAATCTTCTCTCTGTCCTCACTGCCCTGACCTAATAGCAAGATTATCAATTCTAGGAATCACACACACACGCACGCACACACACACACACACACGCTCAAAGTCCATCTCATTCATAGAGT
>NW_027468837.1:41038561-41056061 GCF_046254945.1 Alosa pseudoharengus
AATCTCCAGTGAGAGAGCACATGATTGGATATGTATCCAGTAAGTCAGCATGTGATTGGACAAATCTCCAGTGAGAGAGCACATGGTTGGATATGTATCCAGGAAGTCAGCATGTGATTGGACAAATCTCCAGTGAGAGAGCACATGATTGGATATGTATCCAGTAAGTCAGCATGTGATTGGACAAATCTCCAGTGAGACAGCACTAATTGGACACGTTTCCCTAAAGCCCATTGTAGTGGCCAAAAACAATGTTTAGGTTTTTCCTGTAACCCTTCTGTTTTCTTCCTATTGTTTTCAACCACCTGGAGAATGTGGGTGCAGGGTCAGACTCGCGGCCCGAATCCAAGAAAATCCAAGAATGTTGTAGTTGAAAGTTTGTCAGAATTTATTGCAAATAAACATGAAGTACAAAATAAAGTTGCAAATTTTTTTAAATGTCCTTAAATATGTATTTGGAGCGGAGTTCAGCTTTCTCGCATAGACCAAGCTCCGGTAACGCAGATCCAGGCCGAGGTCAAAGGTCAAAGACTGTATCTGCTGGCACGCCTTCTCCTCGTCATGCGCTACACGCTCCAATTTATAGGGTAGCACCCTCTCCACCTGTAGAAGGAGCACTCTCCAATGCAACGAAAAAGACAACTATAAGTAAATTATGACACCAAAAATGAACTCAAATGCGGCTCCTACAGCCATGACCTGCTTCCGCATGTCCCGTGCGATTGCGTGGCGAGAATTGCGTCATCAATGCGGCCGGCAAGCAAGGGGTGTCTTGTGCCTCGAGGAATTTGTGAGCGCGCGTCAAGAGGAGCTGTGAGAGCACGTCGAGTGTGCATGAGCAAAACTGAACTGCTATAAACACACCCCTCCAGTAGGTGGAGCGCATAGAAGAAGAACGCTTAAAACGCAGCAAACCAATCCAGAAGAAGACTTGTTTGGTTACCGTTACCATAACGATGAGAAGGACAACAGACTGGCGGAGAAGGTAAGGAGAGATAACCTCACCTGTACGACTCTCCCCTCACCTGTACGACTCTCCCCTCACCTGTACGACTCTCCCCTCACCTGTACGACTCTGCCCTCACCTGTACGACTCTGCCCTCACCTGTACGACTCTGCCCTCACCTGTACGACTCTCCCCTCACCTGTACGACTCTGCCCTCCGGGACACTAGTGCGCCTTTCGATCCTAACTTCTGGAGGATAGTGCAGACACTGGGCGGCATGGAGGATAGTGCAGACACTGGGCTTGGAGGATAGTGCAGACACTGGGCTTGGAGGATAGTGCAGACACTGGGCTTGGAGGATAGTGCAGACACTGGGCTTGGAGGATAGTGCAGACACTGGGCATGGAAGCACTGGCCTGTCGCCAGCGTTGCAGCCGGCATGCAAGGGGTGTCTTGTGCCTCGAGGAATTTGAATTTGTCGCCAGCGTTGGAAGCTTTTGCATGACAAGTTTGTAAAGGGAAGAAAAAGGGAGGAGCGGTGTCCTGTGCATCGTTAAAGGAATATTCCGGAACGGTGAGTGGTGTCCTGTGCATCGTTAAAGGAATATTCCGGAACGGTGATCGGTGTCCTGTGCAACGTTAAAGGAATATTCCGGAACGGTAAACGGTGTCCTGTGCATCGTTAAAGGAATATTCCGGAACGGTGAGTGGTGTCCTGTGCATCGTTAAAGGAATATTCCGGAACGGTGATCGGTGTCCTGTGCAACGTTAAAGGAATATTCCGGAACGGTAAACGGTGTCCTGTGCATCGTTAAAGGAATATTCCGGAACGGTGAGTGGTGTCCTGTGCATCGTTAAAGGAATATTCCGGAGCAAAAACAACCTAGGGTCTATTTCCAAAACCTAGAAATAGTTTGAGAGCATAATTATGTTCATTGATTTGAGCAAGACAGTTGTTTACACCAAATTGTTCCACAATGCAAGTCCAAAGGGTATAGATGCACGTCAAAAACAAACTCTATTTTTCCCCACTGACAATGTTCAAAAACAAACTATTTTTCCCCACTGACAATGTTCAAAAACAAAATCTATTTTTCCCCACTGACAATGTTCAAAAACAAAATCTATTTTTCCCCACTGACAATGTTCAAAATAGAATGACACTTCTGTAGTAGTGTGGTGAGGCTCTCTACAGACAAATAGAAGTATTGTAAACGTTGTAAGTGTTTTGAAAGGTTTTAAAAATGTTATTTTCCAGAGTGTTTTTTTAGCCTACCTTAGCTGTCTTCCTGTTGCTGCCATCTTGAAGGAAAGACCTAACAAGTCGATCACTGAATGCAGCGCAAACCCCAGGAAATGAACACTATAGGAGAGGAGCCGTCTGCGCTCAAACAAATGCATGAATCCCTAGCTGTTTGTGACAATATAGGCAAGTATCGATATTAACATTAAAAAGGGGACCCAAACTAGAACGCGAAGTCTAACTGTATTGATTGCTCAAGCAGTATCCTACAGCACTGAAATGTCACATGAAACCTTGTGTGACATGTTGCTGGAAGAACCGCTTGTAGAAGACAAACAATGAACAAGAAATGTCTTGTCTCGTAGCAGCCCGAGCCATCTGCTTTTAACTTCTTCTTCGGTGGGAGTGTCCTACTTTCAGACTCGACGTAGTGCCCCCAGTTGGTGGGGCAGAGTATCACAGTTAACTCGTAGTACACAGGTGCTAACCTTGAGCGCCCGGCGCACATACAAGACAACAGAAATTGGAGTATGCATTGTGTCCACGGCAAAAATGACGCACATCTTCGACTCACGTGAATGTGCACAGAGGAGAATGCTGCTTCCTGAAGTCCGACTGTGCCCTGGCTCTGTTAACTGGAAATAGTGGATCAGACCAATCAGACCAGCCATATCAGACCAGACCAAGCCATATCAGACCAATCAGCACGGATCAGACCAAGCCATATCAGACCAGACCAAGCCATATCAGACCAGCCATATCAGACCAGACCAAGCCATATCAGACCAATCAGCACGGATCAGACCAATCAGCACGGATCAGACCAAGCCATATCAGACCAGACCAAGCCATATCAGACCAATCAGCACGGATCAGACCAAGCCATATCAGACCAGGGGCCTGTACTACGAAGCAGGGTTACTGGCTTATCTGGGTAACTTCGAGAGTAACTTGATCACGTGTGGCGTAACTTCCCGATTAAACTGTACTACGAAAGGTGGATTGGTTTTAACCGAGGTATGCTGCCATGGCAATTTACGCTGCATCTCAAACCTGCTCCGAGCAGGTTATGTTCTTGGTTAACCCGAGGTTTCTGTTAACCACACCCTTTATAAGAACCACCCCTCCACTAACAATTTCTCCCGAGACATGTCGGCGTACCTGGATGATCCATACGACATTGGGGCGCAAATCGTGAGGGACTCTCTTCGCAGGGCGAGGGGTTTTAGATACCGCCAGAAAATATATATAGCCTACCCGGACGATATTCTCTATGAAGATAGATTGTCAGCCGAGGGAATTCGTTATCTTTGTCAGATGATCTAGGAAGACGTCTCATAGCAATGCCCGTACGTGGACATTCATGTGGTGATGCTGAACATCTGACCAAGAATACTGTATGTCCGAAAATAAATCGGACATAGGCCTACAGTATGCTGAACATCTGAGCAAGAATAAATCGGACATAGCCTACAGTAGGCCTAGGCCTAATAAATTAAAATCACCATTTTAACAAACGTATTGAATTGAATGTCATATTACTGTACCCTGCACATAAAGGCTACACATTTCCACACCAGAATCCGACCGAATGCCTTCCTCAACCCCCTCCATAATCGGCCTTCCACTATTATTTGCGATGGCCAACTCCTCTGCTACAGTGCCTTACAGTAGTGTTCAAAGACACCCTTTTCTTGTTAGCTGTAAAACAGAGGCCAAGTGAAGGCTATAAGCATACTAGGCCTACATGTTTTCATAATTAAGAAATATTAATGCAAGCTATGACTATATAAACCACTATTCTGAATAATGTGTTTGTGTTTCATTTTCACCTGCTGCCATGTGCGTTTGGCAATAGTGTTGCATCTGAAATGTTCACAGGATTAGGCATACACTAAATCAGTAAATGGGGCTACTTAAACATTCAATTATCCTTATAACTGTAATCTATATGCCCACTTCTAAATTGTGTTGCATCTGTAGGCATTTCTATGAACTCAAAATAGGCATTTTAATTATTTCAACTCATTAAATACATTCCGCAAGCTATTAATCCTCCGTATTTGAAGAACAGTGGAAATAAAACTTTACTTTTAGGCATTTAGGCTACCCGATCTGCAATACGTTGCCAACAGCCTTGCCTTGCTTTGTTCACTGCCGACGTATTTGATTTTTGTCGTAGAGTGGGTTTTAATTCCTCATAACTTGTCATAATAATTTTGCATTCCTCATCCGTAAAATAAGGTGAACGCGTCATCACTGAAAGTGGTGATTTGCGCTGCAACCCGCCCCTTTTATGTGAACGCACAAACTCCAATTAGGTTAACCCCGGCTCAACAAATCAACTTCATAATCAGCGTAGTAGTACCGATTAACACCACTAAAGATAACCAGGTTTTGTCAACCCCGGTTTAACAAAGTAACTCTGGGTTACATCTGGGTAGGTTAAGCTCCCTTCGTAGTACAGGCCCCAGACCAAGCCATATCAGACCAAGCCATATCAGACCATATCAGTATCCCAACCAATCAGCACGGAGCATCAAGAGCACAGATGGTCTAAGGGTCTAACATTAGCAATCTGTCTTTAGACACAAGAACCATCTTTAGACACAAGAACCATCTTTAGACACAAGAACCATCTTAACACACAAGAACAGACCTCTCAAGTCTCACGCATTGAGCGTGAGACACACACATTTCAATGACTTCACACGCTCACACGCCACACATGGCATTTCTCACTCCGAGAAATTATTAACTTGCCCGCACAGAAATTTCTAAGGGCTATATTTTACAAAACACAACGTTGCTGTCTGCGCTCATTCAGCTCAGAGAGCTGTTGTTCAGTTACTAACCTATCGGCCAATCAGAAAATAGGATTTCTCAACCAATCAGGAAATAGTTTTGTTTTGATGTGGGTCCGCAACGCGGTGACTGCTGGTCCACGGAGTCGTGGAGTGAAATATAGGCCCGGTGCTTCGTCTGATAATTTGCTGCGCAGTTGATCAAGATACCACGGACCGACAAAAAAGAAAACAAACGTTTCTGCTATCGATGTCATTAAACATGGAGCCATACAATAAAGTGGTGGTATGAGCGTTAATTTAATGCAGGCGTCTGCGCGAGAGAAACTGAAACTAATCGATAACGTTGGTATCAAAGCTCCGCTTCAACCTGTTGAATGCTATTTAATTGTTTAACGACACTTAATAGAACAACGTTGATTTGTGGAACTTCCATAGAAACAGAGCAGAGACTGTATAATACACTGTATAGCACTAAGTATTGTATAGTCAAATTTGAATATAACGTGGCCAAAAGCTATTGTAGCCTTCTTTCTATCTGTTAAAGATCAACAGATCAGTGATTTACGTCTATCTGCTCGCCAAAAAAGCTGGTATTGTGTTTCCTGAATCCTTACATTCAGGCATTCAAATTAAACTTCATTAAAAAACATGTATTTTTTTCTCCATTTCCTATGTATGATGCTTGCATGAGGGAAACATCCCAAAACAATAGCACCCATATAATTGTTGATGTTTTGAGAAGTATTTATTTTCTTATGCAAGCATCATGCAACCATGCAAAAGCAATGAAACTAATTATGTCTTACATTAGTAAAGCAGTCCTGTGATGTGCATGTCACAAAACATTTAATTGAAAGTGCATGTATAACAATATAGGCATAATAATGATTGTGATAATGATAATGACAATTTGATTTGGAGGAAGTGGGGTTGGGTACGTGTAGATGAGCCCTATGACCCCAAAGTCTTTCATGACTGGGCCTCAGGTCAAAGAAGTTTGAGAAAGGCTCCATGGAAAGGCTGGTCTACATAACCTGCATCAGATTGAGGTTTGCAGTGATGTGCCTGAAGGCACGGGTTGAGGACCCAGTCAGTTACGTCACAATATGCACATTTGTTTAAATTCATACCTAATCACCATGACCAAAATTGTACTTTTTTTTTTTACTTTGAATCTTGAAAAAAAAAAAATATTGACCTACCTACCGACTCATTTTTTTATTTTTTTGTCTGTTACTGCAAACAAGAATATTTTTAAGGATGGCCTCATGACTGTGAAAATGGCTGACATTGAACCACAGTGCTTTAAACGGGAGCCCCCAGTATCAGTCATCAAGGCATCAAAATCTGCCACAAACACTTACAACACACAACATCACTCATAAACACACACACACACGGACAGAACCAGCACTGTTCAAGAGACCATTTTGGGGCTAAATGTGCTTTTTCTCATTTGGTTGTTTTCTGTTTGTTTAGAACAGAATGAGCCACTGCTGTTCAAAGGGCCCATTTGGGTGAAATTATTATTATAATTTATGTTATTATTATTTATTATTATTTACTATAGGGTTCTAGAATAAATAAAACAGTGTGTTTGAAATAATGGAATTTGTGCTCTCGCATGAAGCTGGGTCTATGGGACATGGGGAGGGTGGGTCTGTTGATCGGGGGGAGGGGGCGTGGCGCCACAAGTAATTCAAGCAGATGTAGGACTTTCATGTACTTAGATCAGGGGGAAGGGGGCGTGGCACTGTGCCAATGCCACGCCCCCTCCCCCTGAGAAACAAAGTCTCACTCCTTGCAAACTTCAAAACTTGAGAGCCCTGCACAAGAACCATCTTAACACACAAGAACCATCTTTAAAAGATAGATAGAGAGATAGATACTTTATTGTCTCAGTAGCATACAGACAACACACACACATTCACTAACAGCAGAAAAAGTAATTAAAAGTATATAATATAAAAACACAACTAAGCAATAAGGACAGTAGAAGATAAAGAATATACTAAATACAGCGGGGGAAATAAGTATTGAACACGTCAAAAAAAATGTCAGTAAGTATACTTCCAGTGAGGCTATTTGCATGAAATTTTCACCAGACATTAGTATTAACTTAGGTAATCCACACATATAAAAACAATCCAAACATTAATGTTCATAAGTAGAGTTATGAGTAAAAAAGTGGAATGCCACAGGAAAAAAGTTTTGAACAAGCCTACAGAAATTTCTTAAATACTTTGTGGAAAACCCTTTATTTGTAATGAGAGCTTCAAGGCATTTTCTCTATGACGAAACTAATCAGTCGCAGTATTCAGGTGTGATTTTGGCCCATTCTTTTAAACAGATAGTCTTTTAATATTGAAGATTCCAGGGGTCCCTCTTGTAAATCCTGATCTTTAGGTAACTTCCAAAACTGTTCAATTGGATTTAAGTCAGGGCCTGAATTTCCTTTCTCTGAAACCAATTGAGAGTTTCCTTTGTTGAATGCTTTGGATCATTGTCCTGCTGGAAGGTCTAGCCATGTCTCATCCTCATTGTTGTGGTGGATGGCAAGATTCTCCCAGAAAAAATGGCTCCATTCATCATTTCTTCAACTGTATGAAGTCTGCCAGTACCGAAAAACAGCCCCACACCGTGATGCCTCCACCTCCAAACCTCACTGTTGGTATGGTATTTTTAGGGTGATGCACAGTGCCATTTCTCCTCCAAATATGGTGTGTAGTATGACATCCAAATAGTAAAATTTTGCTCTCACCTGACCAGAATACATTCTCTTAGTATTTCATAGGCTTGTCCAAATGTTGTGTAGCAAACTTTCAATGAGCTTCAACATGTTTTTCTTCAGTAATAGAGTCATGTGGGGTGAGCGTGCATAGAGGCCATGGCGGTGGAGTGCATTACCTATGATTTTTTTTCTGTAACAATTGAACCGGCTGCCTCCAAGTCTTTCTGGAGTGGTCCTTGGCTCTTAAGCTACACTTCTGACTATCCTTCTGACTTCCTGGTCAGAAATCTTGTGAGGAGATCCTGTGCATGGCCGATTGATGATGCAGTGATGTTCCTTCCACTTGCAGATAATGGCTCCAATAATGCTTGCTGGATGATTCAGAAGTTTTGAAGTGCATCTGTAACCAGTTCCATTGATATGTTTTGCAACAATAATGTTGCAAAGGTCTTGGAAGAGCTCTTTGCTTTTACCCATCATGACATGTTTCTTGTGTGACAACTTGGTAACGAAAAACCTTTTTATAGCTCATCAATATGTACTAACCCAGCTTACATTAATTTGCACAGATAGGAGAGATAATTACTCTCTAACTATGTATAGATTCCAGCTCGTTCCTTGCCATTCCTTGCCTTTGTGTACTGCTTTTTCTTAGCGTGTTCAATACTTTTTCCCTCTGCCATTCCACTTTTTTACTCATAACTCTACTTAGGGACATTAATGTTTGGATTTTTTAATATGTGTGGATTACCTAAGTTAATACTAGTCTGTAGAAAATTTTATGAGAATAGCCTCTCTGGAAGTATACTTACTGAAAAAAATGTTGACGTGTTCAATACTTATTTTCTCTGCTGTATACTAAAATACAAATTATACTAACTAACACTTAATCTAAATCAATTCTAAAAACAGTATCCACATAGTGGTGATTAATCAATCAAGAGGCGCTTGCAATGAGTGAGGCAGGGACTGAGCCTGTGATTCTCTGTGCGTAGTAAGGTAAGGTAAGGTGCTCTGTGTGAGTGAATGTCACGGTGATAGTGCAATGGTGATAGTGCAAATGAGTAAGTCCAACAGTGCAACAGTGCAAGAATAAGTCTATATATCTATATATCTATTGTCATGACCCGGCTCAAAGGCAAAAGATGAAGGATGCAGCGTTTAAAGCCAAAATAATAAGTATTTGTTATAACGGTAACGCAAGTAGACAGACTAAAACGTGAGTGTGGAAGTCAGTAGAGTCAGTAGTGTAACGTGAGTGTGTGGCTGAGTGGACAATGGATGAAAGTGTGTTGCATGCAAGAAAGCAATTGGGCAAAAGAAAAGAAGCTCCAACGGGTACCAGGGTGGGCATGGAGACACCGGGCCCAGGTGTCACCAACTCCACAGATGGTCTGCAGCCACGCCTACAAGAAAGACACACAGGGCACAGGGCAAGAATGACGCAGACCATCACTGTCAGGGAGCCTATAGGACTGGTTGTTTTTGGCTCCCTCTGGTGTTGATCTATGTTTTGTTTCACATTTCAGTTTTTTCCTGTTGCCACACCCTTGTCCTTATTTGGTCTGTTTCCTGTCTTGCCTATTATCTCCCAATTACCTTCCCACCTGCATTTTATCTCCGTTCGTTTGTTGAGTATTTAAACCCCGTGTTGTTCATTGTTCTTTGTCTGATCGTCGTGTCTGTGTTTGTGAGACCTGCCTAAGACTACCTGTACCCAGCACGTAAGCTCGGCTGACTTCAGTTTTTTGTGCTCTGTTTAGTTTTGAAACTACCCCGCCTGAGAGGTCTTTTGTTTTCAAGAGCCTGTTTTTGTTTGATGACCAAGTTTGTGGAGTATTGGCTATTTTCACACCAATAAACCAAGACTGCAAGATATTCGGTAATCTGCATTTGATTCCTCTGACCACCCTGACAATCACAGTGTGTGTGTGTGTGTGTGTCTCAGGGCACAGAGCAGCAGTTAGGCTGTGGCATGGAGGGAGGGGTTATGCATATGTGCTAATGTGCTAATATAGCACGCAAACAGTGAGGCAGAAAGACAGTGGTAAAAAGTGGCTAGTGGACAGACAGTATCCAAACATGGAGGGGGTGAAGAGGCAGACAGACTATGCAGAGAAGTCTATCTCTCCTCTTCCCTTAAGTGAAGCATTGAACAGTTCAATGGCCCTGGGGACAAATGACTTCCTCAGTCTGTCTGTTGTGCAAGGCAGTGAGCGAAGTCTCCAGCTGATCAAGCTCTTCTGCTTAACAATAGTGCTGTGGAGTGGGTGACACTCATTGTCCAAGATGTTGATCAGTTTGTTTAGGGTCCTTTTGTCAGATATTGAAGCGATGCACTCCAGTTCAGCTCCCACTACAGAGCCAGCCTTCCTTACCAGCCTGTCAAGTCGCCCCACATCCTTCTTCTTTGTGCTTCCTCCCCAACATACTACTGCATAGAAGAGGACACTGGCAACAACAGACTGGTAGAACATCCTGAGGAGCTTGCTGCACACATTGAAGGAGCGCAGCCTCCTCAGGAAGTACAGCCTGCTCTGCCCTTTCTTGTAGAGTGCATCAGTGTTGGCTGACCAGTCCAGTTTATTGTCCAGGTGGAGACCCAGATACTTGTAGGTGCTTACCACCTCGACATTGACCCCATCAATGTGGACTGGTAGCAGAGTGGGCTTAGACCTGCGGAAATCCACCACCATCTCCTTGGTCTTTGAAGTGTTGAGTTGAAGATGATTGAGTTTGCACCACTGCACAAAGTCCTCCACCAGGCTCCTGTACTCCTCCTCCTGCCCGTTCCTGATACACCCCACAATTGCAGTATCATCAGAAAACTTCTGCATGTGGCAAGGCCAGTGATAATCTTCATGCCGTCCCATGCCTCCTTCAAGTTGTTTTCCTGCAACTTCTGTTCCATCTTCCTTCTGTAGTCCTCCTTAGCCTCCTTCAGCTTGAATTTGAGTTCCCCTTGCACGCGCCTCAGCTCTGCCATGTCCCCCTCTCTGAACGCCATCTTTTTCCTGTTGAGAAGGGTCTTCACATTGCTGGTTATCCAAGGCTTGTTGTTGGGAAAGCAGCGTACAGTTCTGGTGGGAACAACTATGTCCATACAGAAGTTCAGGTAGTCAGTTGTGCACTGTGTGACCTCCTCCAAGTCCTCTCCATTCTGTAACACACTCCAGTCAGTGCACTCGAAGCAGTCTCTCAGAGCCTCATCCGCTTCAGGTGTCCACTTTCTGAAGGTGCGTGTGGCAACTGGTAGCCTCTGTACTTTGGGCTTGTACATTGGCTGGAGATGAATGAGGTTGTGGTCTGACTTTCCCAGTGGGGGAAGGAGGTTTGCACTGTATGCATCCCTCACGTTTGCATACATGAGGTCTATTGTCCTGTTTTTCCTTGAAGGGCAGTCAACAAACTGGTAGAAATTTGTGAGTGTGGACTCCAGTGTTATGTGATTGAAGTCACCAGAGATCACAAAAAAGGCATTAGTGTGTTGGGTTTGAAGCCTTGCGATTGTGGAGTGGAGCGATGACACAGAAGCATCTTTAAAGGCTGGTAGCTGATGACACAGAAGCATCTTTAAAGGCTGGTAGCTGATGGCTGAGATGAAAGGCTGCTGGTGCCGCAGGGCAGATCTGATCTGATCTGATATCTGATCCAACTCCGACTCCAACATCGCTCTGCTCGTGTTCATGAGGAACTCCACATCGTCCTTTTAGAGAGAGAGAGGACAGGAGAGAGGGGAAGAGAGGAGAAGAGAGGAGAAGAGAGAGGAGAAGAGAGGAGAAGAGAGAGGAGAAGAGAGGAGAAGAGAGGAGCAGAGAGGAGAAGAGAGAGGAGAAGAGAGGAGAAGAGAGAGGAGAGGAGAAGAGAGAGGAGCAGAGAGGAGAAGAGAGAGGAGAAGAGAGGAGAAGAGAGAGGAGAAGAGAGGGGAAGAGAGGAGAAGAGAGAGGAGAAGAGAGAGGAGAGGAGAAGAGAGGAAAGGAGAGAGAGAGAGAGCTGCCCTCTCACATCTAAGATTGGAGGAAGGGTTTTGTGTGTGTGTGTGTGTGTGTGTGTAAGATTGGAGGAAGGGTTTTGTGTGTGTGTGTGTAAGATTGGAGGAAGGGTTTTGTGTGTGTGTGTGTGTGTGTGTGTGTGTGTGTAAGATTGGAGGAAGGGTTTTGTGTGTGTGTGTGTGTGTGTGTGTGTAAGATTGGAGGAAGGGTCTTGTGTGTGTGTGTGTGTGTGTGTGTAAGATTGGAGGAAGGGTTTTGTGTGTGTGTGTGTGTGTAAGATTGGAGGAAGGGTTTCAATCATCTCTCAAAAGCTTAATATTCAGCTCCAGGCTGTTTCCCTTTTTACTTTCTCTCACCCTCTCTCTCTCTCTCCCTCTCTCCCTCTCTCCCTCTCTCTCTCCCTCTCTCCCTCTCTCTCTCCCTCTCTCTCTCTCTCTCTCCCTCTCTCTCGCCCAGTGTCTTATGTAAGTTTGGTCATACTGTTATCTGTTCTCTATGGAGAGTAGAGGTGCTTCAGTTTGATTTCTCTCAGAAGCATAATTCAATTTCACACACACACACACACACACACACAAACACACACACACACACACACACACACACACACAGCCTCAAGGCGACGGGAGAGATGACACACTGGAGAAGACAGAAACAGACGAGGCTGACTTCCTGCCCCAGAGGTCCGTTGCCATGTCTGTTCACACACACACACACACACACACACACACACACACACACACACACACACACACACACACACACACGTCTGCATTAGTCATGAAGGGGAACAGCAGCAGTCGTATCACACGTGGAGATGAGATTCATTCATGTGCTGTTTGCTGTCTCTGGGCCGGATGCTAGAGCTCTGGGGTCTAATGTTCTTTTGAGTGATCAGCCAGCAGTTCTCAACCACAGGGTCTATTTCTGAATAACAGGAACCTTTCTGCTTGCCTGGAAAAACTCATTCACAAAGTAAATATAGTCTGGTGACTCATGATTGGGATTCGTTTGCATCGTTTGCACCTGCATCGTGCCGGGCACTAACTTTAACCATTGGTCCAGCCTGACCAATCACATTGATCAGAGATCCCTAACGTTCCTTCCTATTTCAACAGTCAGGAAACAATGTATGTGGGTAATATATGTGGGCCTACTTTTGCAATGTATGTGGGTCTATCTTTGCAATGTATGTGGGTCTATCTTTGCAATGTATGTGGGTCTACCTTTGCTGTAAATACAGTTCTGCATTTTCCTACTACATCTTTTTACGTTTGCAGGTGTTGCTGCTTCTGTTTATCACACTAAGTTTTGGTTTCGTCTTCCCTTCTCGTCGCTGATTGGCCTGACATGTTCCTTGTCTAAGGGAAACAGTGATGAACTGTGGCGTTCCACACTAGATCTCCCTGAAAGAAGTTCTAGTGGACGGGGCCAGTCTATTTCTGAATAACAGGGACCTTTCTGCAGGGTCTATAGAGGCCGTTTCCATTGCCGCACCTGGAACTTCATTTTTATGGGAATGGGAACGTTTGTGCTTGTTTCCTTTACATGAACAACCGGTAACGCAACGTTCCAGGAACTTCTACGGGGGCGATAATAATTACAAATGAAACCTACATAATGCACCATTTCATTTGGAACAGCTATTCCAAGGTAGCGTATGGTCTCTATTGACTTCAGTCCACTCCATTTAACATGTTAAATTCCTCGTAAGGTAGCTTATGGTCTCTATTGGTGCCGTGACCCGGATCGGAAGTGAGTTTTAGGGGGGTGAGTGTAACGGATGCCAGCTAGCTTAGCTGTGCTTGTGGAACATTGGTAAACCTCACTCCCCAACGCCTCAAGAGTGCTGCTGGCATGCGAGCCAGTAGCCTGGGCTATTGGCTCAACTGTCAGCACGCTCGCCTCCCGATCCGAGGTGCTGCTGTTCGCGGGTTGGAGTCCGGGCGTGTGCAGGACTGAATCGCGCAGGTTCAACACAATGCAGGTTACACATGCAATATCATTACTTAATAATAACAGTCATTCTTCGTTGCTGTGGCCATTTATGATCCACACACGGGTGATGGGAGCAAGTGTGCGGACATTCCACCCTTTTTTCCATTTATGATCCTGTCAGCAACATACCCAAACAACACACAAGCCCTTGATTAGGGCACCAACAACTACAACTAGAAATGCAATTCCAAGGAATTACCAGTGCATGAAAATGCTAAAGTTGTGATGTAAAATATCATGTATTGTCAAAACAGATAATACAGAGATGGTTACTACGGTGATGCTAGGATAGACATGGTGGTTGCATAGCTTAATAAAAGTTGATAGTTTAAAAGTAGACTGTTTAAAAGCTGAATGTAGATATTTTAAAAGTTGTTGATAGACAGTAGATAGTTTAAAAGTTGTTGATAGACAGCTAGTTTAATAGATAGTTTAATGATAGTTTAAAAGTAGACCGTTTAAAAGTTGAAGGTAAATAGTTTAAAAGTTGTTGACAGACTGGAAGTTGAATGAATGTTGATATTCAAATAGTTTAATGGCTGTGTATAGGTAGATATTTGACGATAACTGAAAGTTGGAATGGCTCTAATGTTTGCTAGCAGTTATGCTAAGATTTGTAACTATGCTAACCATGCTACTTAGCTAATGTTTTATAGCAGTGTTAGCAATGCTAACCTGCTAACCATGCTACTTAGCTAACGTTTTCTAGCAGTTTAATGAATGTTGATATTCAAATAGTTTAATGGCTGTGTATAGGTAGATATTTGACGATAACTGAAAGTTGGAACGGCTCTAATGTTTGCTAGTAGTTATGCTAAGATTTTTAATTCTGCTAACCATGCTACTTAGCTAATGTTTTATAGTAGTGCTAGCAATGCTAACATGCTAACCATGTTACTTAGCTAACTTAACTAACATTTTCTAGCAGTTTTGCTAAACATGCTAACTATGCTAACAATGTTAGCATGCTAACTATGTTAACCATGTTACTTAGCTAACTTAGCTAATCATTTTTAGCAGTTATGCTAACTATGCTAACTAGCATGTTAACATGCTAGCATGTTAACTATGCTAACCATGTTACTTAGCTAACCTAGCTAATCATTTTTAGTAGTTTTGCTAAAAATGCTAACTAGCATGCTAACTATGCTAACCATGTGACTTAGCTAACCTAGCTAATCATTTTTAACAGTTTTGTTAAAAATGTTAACAATGCTAACATGCTAACTTTGTTAACCATGCTAACTAGCTACAGTGGGTAGGAGTCATAGTTGATGACAAGTGTTGACATAGTTGATGACAAGTTAAAAGTTGTTGATAGACAGCTAGTGAATGTATATAGTTTAAAAGTTTAAAAGTTGAATGTAGATAGTTTAAAAGTTGTTGATAGACAGCTAGTTTAATAGATAGATAGTTTAATGATAGTTTAAAAGTAGACCGTTTAAAAGTTGAATGCAAAAAGTTCAGTAGTTTAATGGGTTACATTGTTTAACAGTGGATTATTGTAGTGAGGACTTTTATTTTGAAACAGTTTTGGGCAGAGGAAACAGTTGAATAGGATGTGTAGTCTTAATTGACCCAGATTGTATGCTTAAAGCCTGAGGCTGCAGGTGGCCTGAACACCTGCCATAGGATTCTAATTGCTTAACGGCCGTATTATGATGTCACAATCGGCAATGTTAAGTCTATGGGGATTTTTAAAACGTTTTTCTTTAATAGTTTAAAAAGTATAAAAGTTTCAAAGTTGAAAAGACATAGCAGCTTTGTCCGTTTGAATACCTACGTTACAAAGTTTGAATGAAGTTTCTAAGTTAAACTGTTCAAGAGAAATAGCGTACGGAAAAAGTGGTAAGCGGAATAATAATAAGAAGTTGCCTAGGAAGAACAGTACAGTGCATTTTCATGCACTGTAATAAATTAGACACTGATGTCACAGCGCTCTGTTTTAAGTCTTTTTTCTCAACTAAAAATGCTTTGCGCTGGTTAGGGGGTACTTGGCTGAAAAAATATTTCACAGGGGGTACATCACTGAAAAAAGGTTGAAAACCACTGTTCTAGAGGACCCCCTCGAAAACGAGATGCTGCATATCAAGGGGTTATCCTTCAAATAACTACATTTCAAATTTCAAATTTCAGGTGCGTGATAGTGACACTGTAACTACAAAACAACAAAGTCAATTCAGGCTCCAACATGACCCAAGCTAGTCTGTGAGTGCCACAGTCATAGTGTGTGTGTGTGTGTGTGTGTGTGTGTGTGTGTGTGTGTGTGTGTGTGTGTTGGTTTGACCCAAGCTAGTCTGTGAGCACCGCAGTCATAGCGCGCGCATGTATGTGTGTGTGTGTGTGTGTGTGTGTGTGTGTGTGTGTGTGTGTGTTGGTTTGACCCAAGCAAGTCTGTGAGCACCGCAGTCATAGCCACTAGTTTGCTTTTTCAGCTCCTTTCAGTGACATTCCTCAAAAATATTTTAGTCTTTGAAAGTTTTTGCGTAAAATAGGCTTAGCTGATGCAAAAATGTTGATGTTTAAAGCGATTGTTTGGAGTAATTTCACCCTAGGGTTCTTTGCACAGAAATCCACGTTGTTATTCGATGTCGTTACTACCGTTTGCGTCGGTGCTGGTGCCATATTAGAACCGGGGTTTGGGGGCGTGCTCTCCCGTGACAAACATGTTGAAAAATAACCCCACCCACTTCTGGTGAATAACCCCAGCCACTTCTGGTGAATTTTGTGGAAACTAATTGATAAATTGACTTAAAATATATCACATGCATTGATAGCATATTACAATACAGCCTATATAAACCTACACAGGTTGTTATATTTAACTCATTTTAAGCAAGTCTATTTGGAGTTTAGTTTTATCACATACTACATCAATGGAGTAAGCCAGTGATCCTCCAGAAAGCATACACCCTATGTTTATCTTCCTAGCCCAGTGACCCTCACTATTTTTTTCACAAGAGCCACATTGGCAGTGCCAAATCAAAAGGAGAGACACTTTTACGACAACATACTAAGTCGCCTTAATGTGCATGTCTACATATGAATTGGACATCCCACAAAAAAAGAAATAACACAGCCAATACATTTTCATTTCAGAAAAAAAGCTGGCATGCATGTCCTTGACTTTTTTCATGTTGTATTTGTAGTTTGTTGTTGCAATCACAGTGAGGCATTCAAGATGAGTATGGGTCAGTCGGTTTCTCTGTTTCCTCTTGATTGTGTTCATGGTCGAACATGTTGACTCACAGGTGTATGTGCTCATGAAGAAAGACATCACTTCCTGTGCAAGTGGTTTCAAAGTGGGAAAGTCTGCTTCAGAAACCAAACTCCAATGACAAGGAGGAATTAGGAAACACCATTAAGGCTTAATAACTTCATTTCACCTTCATTATTTGGGTGAAGGGAGAAGTATAATTCAGATGTTTGCGTTTTTGTAGTGCAGTATTATATGTTTATGAAGCACATTTGAAAAAATGTATTGGCTGTGTTACCACATACAGTGGGTCCCATTTAGAAGCAGCCACTTCATTCACGCTTTCCGTGATTCACGCAGCTGCGTGAAATGTATTACAACTTATCGCCACAAGGTGGCAATTTAAGTCCGCTGTAGCATTGCCGGTAAAACATGGCAGCGGATTGCATTCAAAGGCGTTGCAAGTGGCAGTGAGAAGTAAGCAGAACGAAACTAAAGATCACCTCGTTGAAGTCATACAGTAGACTAAGTCAGAGCCTACTTTTGTTTTTATCAAGCTGGGGCCAGAGATGATGGTCTTTGGCGAACAG
>NW_027468837.1:41068561-41071061 GCF_046254945.1 Alosa pseudoharengus
ACACACACACACACACACACACACACACACACACACACTCAGAGTCTCGAGCCGCTCTCCTGTTCTTCCATGAGGCGTCGTGTCACTCGTCATGAGCAGCACAACACACACACACACACACTCACACACACACACACACACACACACACACACACACACACACACACACACACACACACCGTGCCTGCGACACCATCCTCCATTAATCTCCCGCATCCAGTCGGGAGACAGACAGAGAGGAGATCCTCTAACGTCAGCCCAGAACAACACCCACGCTGGCATCACACACACACACACACTCGCACGCGCACGCACACACACACACACACACGCACACACACACACACACTGGCATCCACAACATACATACACACATACACACACACTGACATCCACAGCACATCCACACTCTCACACACACACACATACAGACACATAATCACACCCACACTGGCTCTGACATTCACTACATATCGACACACACACACACAGGGACACCGCTCAAAACAGACAGACAGACACACACACACACACACACACACACACACACACACACACACAGCAGCAAACCCAACTCAACACACACACACACACACACACACACACACACAGCCTAGACAGGCCTTTTCATGTGCAGCACACTGAGTTAATCAAACTCTCTTTCAGCACCAACTTTCTCCCTAATCAAAAATATTCCCATTTCAACTTCAAATCCCCTTAAATATGCACCACAAACGGGGAGTATTCTAGGTGTTAGTGTGTGTATGTGTGTGGTCAGCTTGAGGGTGTCAATAGGTGTGTGTGTGTGTGTGGTCAGCTTGAGTGTGTCAGTAGGTGTGTGTGTGTGTGGTCAGCTTGAGTGTGTCAGTAGGTGTGTGTATGTATTATGTGTGTGTGTGTTGCATAGCTGTCAACCCTCCCACTTTTTTGTCTTCCCCTTTATATATTTTCCCGTAAAATATATCATATATTTTAATGCTCTCATAACATATATATCCCATATTATAATGCTCTCATAACATATCCCATATTTTAATACTCTCATAACATTGTTTGAATGCGACCAAAGATGGATAGATAGATAGATAAGGAAAAAGAGAGAGAAAGGAAAGAGAGAGAGAGAGAGAGGAGGAGGAGAGAGAGAGAAGAGGAGAGAGAGAGAGGAGGAGAGAAAGGAGGAGGGGAGGAGAGGTTGGTCTCTGGGTTGATGACCACTGGAGGAGAGAGGAGGAGAGAGAGAGAGAGAGGAGGAGAGAGAGAGAAGAGGAGAGAGAGAGGAGGAGAGAGAGGAGGAGGGGAGGAGAGGTTGGTCTCTGGGTTGATGACCACTGGAGGAGAGAGGAGGAGAGAGAGAGAGAGAGGAGGAGAGAGAGAGAAGAGGAGAGAGAGAGGAGGAGAGAGAGGAGGAGGGGAGGAGAGGTTGGTCTCTGGGTTGATGACCACTGGACTCGCTGGCCGGTTCTGTTCTGGTCCTTATGTGTCTCGCATGCGGACGGGGCTAAGTCAGGGAAGAGGACAACACCGCCCTCACCTGGCCAACCAGCAGATTACACCCTCTAGACCAGATGTGTAGGAAGAGCTTGTCTGCGTTACAGATAAGTGTAAGATACAGACCAGCACAGCAGGACACTACAGACCAGCATTGACCAGCAGGACACTACAGACCAGCACTGACCAGCACAGACCAGCTATTACGTGGTTGAAGTTTTGTGCTTCTCTTGGCCTGCTCTGTCCCTATCATTTATGTAGGTGGAGACTGGGCATGCTGCTTTCTATTGACACACGGATGACTGCCTGTCTGAGGGCCGGCCCACTGGTATAAAAGCCGGCCCACTTCCAAGATGGCGCTCTCTCTCGTCCTCGCTCCAGACAGACGCTGGCTGGCACTTTTTAGTTTACTCTTTCTCTTAGTTAAACTTTGTTAAATTATAGTTTAAAGCACATTGTTAATAGTTTTGGCATTGTAACTCTTAGTTGAGCGGTTGTAAACTTTCCTGCACGTTTTTAGTTATAGGTTTAGGGAGTATGTAAGGTAAGGAGAGGTAAGTTAGTTATAGGTTTAGGGAGTATGTAAGGTAAGGAGAGGTAAGTTAGTTATAGGTTTAGGGAGTATGTAAGGTAAGGAGAGGTAAGTTAGTTATAGGTTTAGGGAGTATGTAAGGTAAGGAGAGGTAAGTTAGTTTTTAGTTATAGGTTTAGGGAGTATGTAAGGTAAGGAGAGGTAAGTTAGTTATAGGTTTAGGGAGTATGTAAGGTAAGGAGAGGTAAGTTAGTTTTTAGTTATAGGTTTAGGGAGTATGTAAGGTAAGGAGAGGTAAGTTAGTTATAGGTTTAGGGAGTATGTAAGGTAAGGAGAGGTAAGTTAGTTTTCCGGAAGACTCACGTCATTCTTTTCTTGGGAGCGGCCTGTGCCCCAGCAAACACCAGTAGGAAAGATTTGAGTTGTCCTGTCCTGTCCTGTCCATTTTACGCTAAACTCCCACTTTCCCCTGGATCCTCC
>NW_027468837.1:41076061-41078561 GCF_046254945.1 Alosa pseudoharengus
TGTAAAACTTGACTGCGTCTCTAACTAACTAACTCAGCGCCAGATGTACGTACATTTGCGAACGTAGCGTTATCAGCGTCATGGACACACCGCAGATTGCGAACGCTGTCAGACCCAAGTTTCCGTCGTATTTATCAATCATTCAATCCTTAGTGTAAACTGCGCCTTTCTCTGCCTTTCTCCACCCATAAACGCAATTTACGAACGTCCACAACTGAATGGCAGCGCCTACATACAAGCGCAGTTGAATGAAGTTAATTGATGACAACATTAAAAAGAATCAATCGTTTAGCGATCATGAAATAATACCATACATGATAAGATGTAAACAAGCAGGGAGATAATGAAGATCAGTAGTTCTACTCAAACTACTTGTGCACGTAGGCTATGGAAGATTGGTCAAATCTAGCAAGTAGGAAAGTTTAAGTGAATGACGTGAAAGTGAAAGTAAGACATTCGAAAGGCCAACGAAAGTTAATGTTGCTTTTGGTAGTACAAATACTTTCACCACAAAAACTGTTGCTCTAAATAGCGATTCTGTTGTCTTTGAAAGGTTCTCTTATTGACGCATTGAACCGCAATTTGGATTAACACCTGCTTTTACAAGGCGGAAGGATTTAGGCGCAGAATAGAAGTGCACTTTCAGGAGCAGTCTTTGTACATACCGCGGAATACATAACTAGGCGCTCTTTACTCTTCCCCTCCCATCTTTTTACGCTAAACTCCCACTTTCCCCTGGATCCTCCCATGAATGCATATGCATGACATGACAAACGCAATCTGCCACTTTCAGCTCCCGCGACAGGCAGATTGCGCTTTTACATCATTGCGGCCTGTTTGTACATACCTCGCAATGATTTTACACGCACGTTGCGAAACAAATACGCCTGAAGTGGGCGCAAAAGCGTTAGTACATCTGGCCCTCAGTGTCTGTAAAACTCCACTGCGTCTCTAATTAACTCAGTGTTACTTGCGTCTGTAAAACTCCACTGCGTCTCTAATTAACTCAGTGTTACTTGCGTCTGTAAAACTCCACTGCGTCTCTAATTAACTCAGTGTTACTTGCGTCTGTAAAACTCCACTGCGTCTCTAATTAACTCAGTGTTACTTGCGTCTGTAAAACTCCACTGCGTCTCTAATTAACTCAGTGTTACTTGGGTGGCCCACGGCGTCGCGCTATGTCAGGACTGAACGACTGCTGTGAAAGGTGCAAAAAACACCTGCAGGATACACAACTAGGATGGAGCTGTGTGTGTGTGTGTGTGTGTGTGTGTTTTTGTACACGCACGTTGCGAAACAAATACGCCTGAAGTGGGCGCAAAAGTGTTAGTACATCTGGCCCTGTGTGTGTGAAAAAGATAAAGAAGGAAGATGTTCTGTCTGCCATGACATGAGAGACCCCAATGCACACAGCACAGCAGAGGTGCTACCACACACACACACACACACACGTGCACACACACACGCACACACACACAAACGCACGCATGCATGCACGCACACACTCACACACACACACACACACGTGCGCACACACATGCACACACACACAAACGCACGCATGCACGCACACACTCACACACACACACACACACACACGTGCGCACACACATGCACACACACACAAACGCACGCATGCACGCACACACTCACACACACACACACACACACACGTGCGCACACACATGCACACACACACAAACGCACGCATGCACGCACACACTCACACACACACACACACACACACGTGCGCACACACATGCACACACACACAAACGCACGCATGCACGCACACACTCACACACACACACACACACACACGTGCGCACACACATGCACACACACACAAACGCACGCATGCACGCACACACTCACACACACACACACACACACACACGTGCGCACACACATGCACACACACACACACAAACGCACGCATGCACGCACACACTCACACACACACACACACACACGCCATGCATGAGAGACCCCAAAGCACACAGCACACAGAGGTGTTTTGCTGACGTGTGTGTGGAGGTGAATCATGCCCATGTAAGAAGTACCTGCTCAGGTGAGCTAAGGCAGAAAAGTGCTGTTTACGCAACAACACACAGGTCTCACTGCAGGGACATGCTAGCTGGGCACAACGCTAACACACACACACACACACACACACACACACACACACACACACACACACACACACACACAAGTGGTGTGACCACCAGACATGCTAATAACCAGATCAGCACTGAACTCAGACAACGTGTGTGTGTGTGTGTGTGTGTGTGTGTGTGTGTGTGTGTGTGTGTGTGTGACCGTGACCGTGACTATGCTGTCTGTCTGCTGCCATGACGACAATACTGTGTGTGTGTGTGTGTGTGTGTGTGTGTGTGTGATCCCGCACAGAGACAATTCTGCTGACTGTGGAGCCCTGCAGTGTGTGTGTCCAAGAACATCACTGACCCACTGATGCAGGAAGGTGACCGCTCACACACAC
>NW_027468837.1:41086061-41093561 GCF_046254945.1 Alosa pseudoharengus
CGAATTGAATGGAATGGAAAGAGAGAGGGGGGGAGAGAGAGAGAGAGAGAGGGAGAGAGAGAGGGAGGGAGAGAGAGAGGGGGGGGAGAGAGAGAGAGAGAGAGAGAGAGGGAGGGAGAGAGGGAGGGAGAGAGAGGGAGAGAGAGAGGGAGGGAGAGAGAGAGGGGGGGGCGGGGGAGAAGAAGAAGAGAGGATGGGGGGGTGAAGGAGGAGTCACAGGTTCTGATCAGGTCGGCTCTCCAGTCGGCCTCCCCCTTCAGCCACAGTGGTCCGGTCCGGTTCTGTTCAGCACAGTGGTCTGGTCCGGTTCTGTTCAGCACAGTGGTCTGGTCCGGTTCTGTTCAGCACAGTGGTCTGGTTCTTCTTGGTTCTGTATGTGTCGGTAATGTGCAAGATATTTTTCTATATCATGTGATCTGTGATGACCACCAGAGTGGACGTGTCAAACAGCTGGCCTCAGACCCTGCTCACATGTTAGTCTGTAGCTCAATGCAGCAGCAACCACAACAACAACCACAACAACAACCACAACAACAACAACAACAACAACAACAACAACAACCACAACAACAACAACCACAACAACCACAACAACAACAACCACAACAACAACAACAACAACAACTTCCTGTACACAGCGCTCTATCAAGGCGTCTCTCTGTCTCTTAATGCAGCGGCAAGCCAAGGCAGGTGCACCACACACACACACACACACACACACACACACACACATACACATACATACACACACACACACACACACAGGAGCACCACTACAAACTTCAAACGATCTACAGGGCTCCTGTATCCTCAGGACTCAAGATGTTGGAAATGGTTTCAGCTGATTCTGAAGGCACCTGAAGGCACCTAACCCCTCACTGCTCCCTGAGCGCCGCTGTTGTAGCAGGCAGCTCACTGTGCCGGGATTAGTGTATGCTTCACCTCACTGTGTGTGTGCTGAGTGTGTTTCACTAATTCACGGAATGGGATAAATGCAGAGACCATATTTCCCTCACGGGATCAAAAGAATATACTTATAGGAACATATAGGAACAGTCTGGTGACAACTGGAGAGACAGTTGACAGCTCGGAAAGACGGCAACCGGGGCAGGGAGGGTTAGCACCCCAACCTGTGTCTCCCGTGAGGGAGAAGCCCAATTCTGCTACGAAAAAGCCTTCTGAGATATACCCCCAGGGGAGCCCGAGAGGGGGGGAGAATGAGACCCCCACCCGGACAGACCACACGGCATCGACACATGGCAATGGAAACTCGATTACGAATGCACAATGCATCTGCAGAAAAGTGTGTAAGAACTCACGTGGCCTCAAGATACATCTTGCCAGGATGAAATGTAGGGACCAGGGGAACATACTGCAACGCACAAGTCCTGGTCCTGGTGAGACGCAGGAGGAGCCCGGCCAGGAAGCACCCCACAGTGCCCAGCCCCTCCAAGCAGTTCAGCCTCTGCACCCCTGCAGGTCATTCCATCAGAAGCAGATCAAGTGGCCTTTATCTAACAGCCAGGCAACATGGGCACAGTTCGATACAGACGTAAGCCAGATCTTGGAAACCACCGCCAAGGGAGAAGTGGACAGACGCCTCGAGACTATGACATCCATCATAGTTAGCTACGCAGCAGAGAGGTTTGGCCTCAGTGAGAGCAAGAACCCCAGGACCAAATTCACACTGAACCGCCGGGCGACTCAGATACACAAACTGCGCCATGAACTGCGGAGCCTCAAGAAATAGAAGCTTCATGGTCTTTATGTTCTGGTTCGTAAATTATTTTCATAAAACTTCAAGTTGCCCTATAACTTTACTTTCCAAACTCTTCACTGCACAGTAGGCAATTAACTGACAGTATGATAGGCTATTTATTTTCTGTAGGCTACAATAAACACATTTATTTTTTCAACTTTTGCAATATTAAGCACTTGGCTACTGAACGCAAATCCGCAGGAGAGAGAATGCACGTAGCCTACGCAGCGTGTAGCGCAATGTGTAGGCTATTTGGTTACCCTGTTAGCCAATTCACTAACTTAAGACTTCAGTGCCATCATATACAACGTTTTTTTACACAACATACAGAAAGGATGGAGGCAGCAAAAGTAGAGAAGTCATTTCAGATGGGGCAAGAACAAGGTGAATTTGTATGCTTGTCAAAACGTCCTACCCTGCATTAGAGGAGTTGATCATCATACCAAGCACACTCGCTGTTTAAAGTCATACACCACGGTAAACTAAAACTAAAATGTTACAAAGGTGGCAAAAATAATATATGGTATTATTAATCATGACATTACTAGGCTATGAATCGTTCGTTCATTTTTTTTTTTTGGGGGGGGGGGGGGGTTACAAACTTATCCCCCCCTCTGGTTTTTACACAAATCGCACCCTGCTTATACTTATACTTATGTCTTTTTCTAACGGTTTGGGGATGGGCAAGTCTGTTAAGTGCAACAGGGATTAATTTGTGTGTATGTAGGGGGGATTATTTTGTATGTATGTAGTGGCGGTTATTTTGTGTGTATGTAGGGGGATTATTTTGTGTGTGTGTAGTGGTGGTTATTTTGTGTGTGTGTATGTAGTGGTGGTTATTTTGTGTGTATGTAGGGGGGATTATTTTGTGTGTGTGTAGGGGGATCTATTTGTATGTATGTAGGGGCGGTTACTTTGTGTGTATGTAGGGGGGTATTTGTGTGTATGTAGTGGTGGTTATTTTGTGTGTGTGTGTGTAGGGGGGGTATATTTGTCAAGTCAAGTCATTTTTTATTTCTATAGCACATTTACTGTACAGACGGCTGAGCCGCATCAAAGTGCTTCACAATAAAGTGCTTAAGCGCATTAAACAAAGGAAAGACCTAAGGAAATGGAGCTAAATATTTGTAGGAGTTAAATAATGTAAAAAGAGAACCTTTTTAAAAGGTAGCCAGGGGACACTATGTACTGGCTCTTAAAAAAGGAGACACTAATCAAAGGCAAGTGAAAAGAGGTGGGTCTTTAAAAGGGACTTCAAAATATTCAGAGACTGGGCCGCACAGATGTGGAGGGGGAGGCAGTTCCAGAGTCTGGGGGCGGCTACTGCAAAGGCTCTGTCCCCCTTGGTTTTGAGCCTGGACCTGGGCACTTCCAACAGCAGTTGGTCAGATGACCGTAGTGCTCTGGAGGGGATGTGGTGGTGGAGAAGATCAGATAGGTACGTGGGGGCAAGACCATGGAGGGATTTGTAGACGGTCAGTAGAAGTTGGGGCAGGTAGGCTTTGGTCTTAGCTAGGGTCCTCAGGTGGAAAAGGCTTTTCCTAACTACTGCACTGACCTGCTGCTCGAAGGCACCGTCAAAAATCACGGCCAGATTTCTGACAGCAGGCCTGGGGCCTCATTTATAAAAGTGTTGCGTAAAAAACATCTTTCATTTGATCTTAGATCATTTCTGAAATGATCGTACATGTGATTCAGAGAACACGAACGTACGCACAAAAAAACGTGCGTACGCCACCTTTCCAGATGTGCCCATTATAAATCACAAATGAACGTCAACTTGTGCGCAGCCGGATGGTTTTAGGTCTCCGCCTTGTAAACACCCCCTCATCAATATCATTAGCATATGTTTTAATGAAATCAATGGCCTAAAAGTTGTAGCCTATGTAAAATTATATATTGAAAACATTGTATAGGCCTAGCCTATGCCATCTGATGTTAACCAGCCTATATGCGTCAGTTCGAATAGCTTAACTAATTAGGCCTATGTTTTTTCCAGCAAAGCTTTCTGGAAAGAGATCGTATGCATCCATGTCCATTGTCCTCTGCTCGCTTTCATTCCTTTTGCTTGCAGTAATGTGAATAATCAACATTTAGTAGCCTATGTTTAGGCCTACTTTGTAGAAAAAAAATGGGTAGGCCTAGCTACCTTATGAAGGAAAGACCTAGGCCTACAGCATAATCCTGTACTTTATGGTACAGTAGGCTACTGTACGTTTCCGATATGACCCAGGGTAATATGCTGAATTAGTGTACAAAACAGAGGACTAAATTAAGCGTGATATGTCATGTAGGCTTAACGTTTCTTTTAGGATAGGCTATGTTTTTGCTGAAAAAGTAGCCTAGTTCGCCGGTCATTCATTCTGCATATGTTTGCTATCGTTTCCATTGGCTTAAACATTGTCCTTTATTGTTTGCTTTAGGCCTACCTTTATATTTTAGCCTACATTATTCAACTCACGTAGCCTACTGTCATCTGATCTTGGGCACTGCCAGTCAAAAAAAGCAAACAGATCATGATCATGCATATGGCAAAGAAAGACATGAGATCGTTGGTCTTGGAATTTTGATCGCACTTAGACAGATTACTTGCAGTACCCAGGCATTACCACAAGGAAATGGTCGTATGTCAAGTTTGAAACTGACGTGGAGATAAGCACTTTTCCACGTCAAAGACGGTTTTTATAAATCTGAGCGTTGGCATGGATTTGAGCGTACGCACGGTCTAAGATCAAATCTGTGCGTAAGAACGCTTTATAAATGAGGCCCCTGATGTTTGAGACGAGAGGGCCCAGGGCATTGGTGGGGAAGGCCGGAGGAGTTTTGTCAAAAACAATGATCTCAGTCTTACTCTCATTGAGGTTGAGGAAGTTTGCGCCCATCGTTGCCTTGATGTCAGCCGGACAGTCAAGCAATGGATGGAGTGCAGCCTGTCCATCAACCTTTAGGGGGAGATACAGCTGGACGTCGTCGGCAAAGCAGTGGAAGGAGATGTTGTGTTTGGCCAGGATTTCCCCTAGGGGTCAAATGTTCAACAGAAATAGGATAGGACCTAGTATAGAGCCTTGAGGGAACCCCCCCAGGTGAGGGGCGCAACAGAAGAGGTGGAATCTCCAAGATGGATGAAGAAGCTCCTGTCGGCCAGGTAGAACTGGAAGAACTTCAGGGCTGTGCCTTTGATGCCTACGCGATGCTCGAGCCGAGACAGCAGGATCCTGTGATCCACCGTGTCGAAGGCTGCTGTTAGATCTAAAAGCACCAGGATCACAGGGCTACCTGAGTCAGCGGCTAGGAGCAGGCCGTTAAGCACTCTCAGGAGAGCAGTGTCTGTGCTGTGGGCTGTTCTAAAGCCGCACTGGAGTTTCTCATACATGTTGCTGTTAGATAAAAAGGGTTGCAGCTGGACATAAATGTCTCGCTCAAGGACTTTAGACAGGAAGGGTAGTGTGGAGATGGGCCTATTTGTGTGCATGAAGGGGCTGTTATTTGTGTGTGTGTAGGGGGTGTATTTGTGTGTGTAGGGGGGATTATTTTGTGTGTATTTGTGTGTGTGTAGGGGGTGTATTTGTGTGTGTGTAGAGGGGTGTATTTGTGTGTGTTTAGGGGGGTGTATTTGTGTGTGTGTAGGGGCAGTTATTTTGTGTGTATGTAGAGGGGTGTATTTGTGTGTGTGTAGTGGGGTGTATTTGTGTGTGTGTAGTGGGGTGTATTTGTGTGTGTAGTGGGGTGTATTTGTGTGTGTGTGGGGGGTGTATTTGTGTGTGTAGTGGGGTGTATTTGTGTGTGTGTGGGGGGTGTATTTGTGTGTGTAAAGGGGTGTATTTGTGTGTGTAGAGGGGTGTATTTGTGTGTGTAGAGGGGTGTATATGTGTGTGTGTAGAGGGGTGTATTTGTGTGTGAAGTGGGGTGTATTTGTGTGTGTGTGGGGGGGGGCGTTTATGCTGTATGTGTTTAATGTTGTATGGTGTAAGCTCTGCACTGTATGTGTTTAATGTTGTATGGTGTAAGCATGTTGTATGGTGTAAGCATGTTGTATGGTGTAAGCATGTTTAATAAAAGAGTGTTAAACCTCCTCTCCTTTCTGTTCTCCTCCTCTCTCTCCTCTCCTCTTCCCTCTCTCTCTCCTCTCCACTTTCCTCTCTTCCCCTCTCTCCTCTCTCTCTCTTCCCTCCTCTCTGTTCTCCTCACATCTCTCTCTTTTCTCATTTTCTGTCCTCTCCTCATTTCCTCTCTCCTCTCTTCCCTCTTTCCTCCTCTCATCTCTCTCTCCTCTCCTCTTTCCTCCTCTCATCTCTCTCTCTTCTCCTATTCCCTCTCTCTCTTCCCTCTCTCTCCTCTCCTCTTTCCTCCTCTCATCTCTCTCTCCTCTCCTCCCTCTCTCTCCTCTCTTCCCTCTTTCCTCCTCTCATCTCTCTCTCCTCTCTTCCCTCTTTCCTCCTCTCATCTCTCTCTCTTCTCCTCTTCCCTCTCTCTCTTCCCTCTCTCTCCTCTCCTCTTTCCTCCTCTCATCTCTCTCTCCTCTCCTCCCTCTCTCTCCTCTCTTCCCTCTTTCCTCCTCTCATCTCTCTCTCCTCTCCTCTCCTCTTTCCTCCTCTCATCTCTCTCTCTTCTCCTATTCCCTCTCTCTCTTCCCTCTCTCTCCTCTCCTCTTTCCTCCTCTCATCTCTCTCTCCTCCCTCTCTCTCCTCTCTTCCCTCTTTCCTCCTCTCATCTCTCTCTCCTCTCTTCCCTTTTTCCTCCTCTCATCTCTCTCTCCTCTCCTCTTTCCTCCTCTCCTCTCTCTCTCTTCTCCTCCCTCTCTCATTTCCCTGTCTCATTCGCTCTGCTTCACCAGTAATCCCCCTCCCCTCTCTCATCACCATATGTGAACCTCTGCTATCCGTCACTGTGTGTGTGTGTGTGTGTGTGTGGGTGTGTGTGTGTGTGTGCGTGGGTGAGATAGAACCCCTGCCGATCCAGCAATGTGTATGCATGTATGGATGTGTGTGTGTGTTTGTATACCCCTGCAATCTATCTCTGTCTGTGTGTGAGTGTAGGGGTGTGCATGTGTGCGTAAATGTGTGTGTGTGTATGTGTGTGTGTGTGTGTGTGTGTGTGTATGTGTGTGTGTGTGTGTGTGTGTGTGTCTGTGTGTGTGAACCCCTGCTATCCATCTCTGCTGCAAGCAGATGATTTCTGCAGTTCTAGCTCTTCCTCTATCTCTGATCCCGGTGGGGGTTTTGGTGTGTGTGTGTGTGTGTGTGTGTGTGTGTGTGTGTGTGTGTGTGTGTGTGTGTGTGTGTGTGTGTGAGGAAAGAGAAAACTCCGTCTCTGACTTGCAGCCCAAAGTCATGAGGAGGCACAAGTCTCACTACTCTCAACTCTCTTCTTAGCCTGTGAAGTCCACACACACACACACACAAGCGCGCGCACACACACTCACATGCACAAGCGTGCACACGCACAAGCGTGCACACACACACACACACGCACACATACTGTGCTGTAAAGTTCCTGATTCAGATAATCTCACGAGAGATATGACAGCGCTGGCATTACATGGGTATTAAGTCGCTGTGTGTGTGTGTGTGTGTGTGTGTGTGTGTGTGTGTGTGTGTGTGTGGTATGAAGTTGCTGTGTAGGGTATATTTTGTTATATACAATACAGATTGTGTAATCGTATATAATGGGCTAAAGAAGTGATTGTGTAGATGAAGGAGCTTCATCACTAGATGGACGTCTCTGTGTGACCCAATTAACTG
>NW_027468837.1:41098561-41206061 GCF_046254945.1 Alosa pseudoharengus
TGAAATGAGTGGTTATGGAATGGGTTGACATGGCCCCTTGAGATCAACATACAAAAAAAAAATGGTCCTCCTAAACCCTACGGTTCTCGAGATATTCACAGAAAACTGTGTCTGCCCTACCCTCCTTTGGGGGGTCCAGTCCGGCTACAGATCAAAACGAAAAACGATGGTTCCATGCTATCCATGTGGGGTTACATGCCCACTAAGTTTCGTGTACCCCGGTCTTTCAGTGTCCCGGGAATCATTGACGGAAATTTGGGCATGCGAAAAAGAAAAAAAAAAAGAAAAATAAATATAGCTGCAAGCAGCAATGAGGGGGCCAAGCAGAATAGGCCTGAGTAGCCACGGTGACAAGATAGAACTCAGCAGACACCCGGGATCAACAGGGTTGAAACAGGGCTGAGTATTGCCACCGCCTCCGCCAGCCAGCCCCCCCCCCCCACCTAATCACCCCAGCCCGTCCCACCCCGTCCTGCCCTGCCCTGCCCTGCCCTTGCACGCACGCATTAGAATTAACTGGATGGAACATGTTGTCATCAGTTTCACATCAAAAAATAAAAGATTGATAAAACACATCAGCAACTACACATCAAAATGCAATATTGCTAATGGCAGCACCCCCTACAGGTCAAATGTCACCAAATGTTTTGAGCGTCCTCCTAATGGGGTCATGAATATATGTAGTAACTTTGGTTATGATACATGGCAGGGTTGCTGAGATATGAGCTCACTTCCTGTTTGGCGGCTTCGCCACCAATTTCGATTGGCTGTTATGGGCGAATGCTTTTGTCAATTGTTATAGAGAGCAATATATTGATAGGTTATGGTCTGAAGATGGTTTGTGCCAATTTTGGTGAGGATCCGCTGAAATTTGTGACCTGCGAAAACTTGTACGTATTTTTGATTAAATCCAATATGGCGGCCGAATCAATTACGATGACATCACAAGTTAACTTGGGTCGGCCTAAGGACCTCCAACAGTATTACCAGACACCACTAGTGTGTTTTAATTCTAAGCACAACTGCAGCTACAGGCCAAAAGGCATGTTTCTTAATTACAGCGCCCCCTAGAGGTCAAAGGTCACCAGATTTCTTGAGCGTCCCCCTGATTGGGTCCTGAGTCCATATACTAAGTTTGGTTATGATAGATTAATGGGTTGCTGAGATATGAGCTCACTTCCTGTTTGGTGGCTTCGCAGCAAAATTCGATTGGCTGTTATGCGCGAATGGTTATAGTTCCGAAGACAAAAAGCAATGCATTAATGAGGCATGGTCTGTAGATGATATCTGTGAAGTTTGGTATCAATTGGACAAAATTTGTGACCTGTGAAGACATTTAAGTTTTTTTGATGAAATCCAATATGGCGGAAAATCCATCATAGCGGAAATTGACGTCATAGGGTGCGTTGAACTCGGCTTGGTCCAAGGATTCCAACGATACATAATTTTTGACAATCGGCCATACGGGTCAAAAGTTACGTGCGTGAACGCACATCCAACTTTGGCCTGTTGGTGGCGCTAGAGCGCTTGAGGTGCCGGCATGAAACTTGGTGAAATGAATTATTGGACTGTCCCCAATTAGTGTGCAAAATTGTATAACTTTTTACCAGACAGTTCTATGGGCTGCCATTGACTTCCATTGCAAAATAATGCGCATCATCAACTACTGGCCAAAATGCATTTTTGTCAATTACGGTGCCCCCTAGAGGTCAAATGTCACCAAATTTCTTGAGCGTCCTCCCGATGGGGTCTGAGGTACATGTACTAAATTTGGTTTTGATACATGAAAGCGTTGCTGAGATATAAAATCACTTCCTGTTTGGCGGCTTTGCCGCAAAATTCGATTGGCTGGTACAGGTCAATGCTTCTGTCAATTGTTCCAGAAAGCATTGCACTCATCAGGCATGGTCTGAAGATGGTCTCTGCCAATTTTGGTGAAGAACAGATGAAATTTCTGACCTGCAAAAATGTGTACGTGTTTTTGATTAAATCCAATATGGCGGCCGAATCAATTATGATGACATCACAAGTTGGCTTCGGTCGGCCTAAGGACCTCCAACAGTATTACCAGACACCACTAGTGCGTTTTAATTCTAAGCACAACTGCAGCTACAGGCCAAAAAGCAGGTTTCTTAATTACAGCGCCCCCTAGAGGTCAAAGGTCACCAAATTTCTTGAGCGTCCCTCTGATTGGGATCCGAGTCCATGTACTTAGTTTGGTTATGATAGATGAATGGGTTGCTGAGATATGAGCTCACTTCCTGTATTTTGATTGGCTGTTACGGGCAAACGGTTTGAGTTCCGAAGACGAAAAGGGATAACTTTTGTGCGGCTTGGTCTGATGAGCATGTGTGTCAAGTTTGGTGACGATCGGACAAAATTTGTGACCTGTGAAGATTTAGTTTCACTTTCACTAAAATCCAATATGGCGGAAAATCCATCATGGCGGAAAATGACGTCATAGGGTGCGTTGAACTCGGCTTGGTCCAAGGATTCCAACGATACCTGACTTTTGACAATTGGGTCAACAGGTCAGAAGTTACGTGCGTGAACGCAAGTCCAACTTTGGTCTGTTGGTGGCGCTAGAGTGCTTGAGGTGCCATCATGAATCTTGGTGACATTAATCATGGGACTGTCCCTAATCAGTGTGCCAAATTTCACAACTTTTCACCAGACGGTTCTATGGGCTGCCATTGACTTCAATGGCGGAATAATAATAAATATAGCTGCAAGCAGCAATGTGGGGGCCAAGCAGTTGAGCAGGAGTTGTCATGGCAACCCAATGTTGCTACATTATACACACACCCAATTAACCACCCGCCCACACACACACATATACAAAGATAAACTTCCTCTCCCACACACCCCAATAACCCCCCATACATATGCATACCTCAAACATCACCAAATGTATTGTGCATAGTCAGGTTGTAGTCACAAGTCCACATACCAAGTTTGGTGTCGATACGAGAAAGTGTTGATAATTATAGCACCCCTAGTGGTCAAAAGTCACCACATTTATTGTGCGTCCTCAGGTTGTAGTCACGAGTCCATATACCAAGTTTGGTGTTGATACGAGAAAGTGTTGCAAATTATAGCACCCCTAGTGGTCAAAGGTCGCTAAAATTATTGTATGTCCTCAGGATGTGGTCCCGAGTCAATGAGCCAAGTTTGGTTTCGATACGTGAAAGCATTGCAGAAATATGAGCCCACTTCCTGTGATTATAGCGCCACATAGTGGTCAAAATTTACCACATTTCTTGAGTGTCCTCCTGATTGAGTCCTGAACCTATATACCTAGTTTGGTTTTGATATGTGAAAGCATTGCTGAGATATCACTTCACTTCCTGTTTGGCGGCTTCGCCGCCAAACTTGATTGGTTGTCACGGGCAACAGGTTTTGAATATGGTTCCAGAAAGCAATGCATTTATGAGTCATGGTATGAAGATCATCTACGTCAAGTTTTGTGAAAATCAGACAAACTTTGTAACCTTTGATGCCTTTTAAGTGTTTTTGATGACGTCCAATATGGCGGTTGGATCATTTATGTTGACGTCACATGTTGGCATGTGGCGGCCTAAGGACCTCTCAAGGTATTAACAGATATCACTAATATGATTTAATTCCAAACACATGACCCGTTACAGGCTAAAATGTAATTTTGCTAATTATAGCGCCACCTATAGGTCAAAAGTCATCAAATTTATTGAGCCTCCTCCTTATTGGGTACTGAGACCCTGTACTGAGTTTGGTGTTGATACGCGAAAGCCTTGCTGAGACCTCTTCACTTCCTCTTTGGCGGCTTCGCCGCCAAACTTGATTGGTCACGACGGGCGACGGGTTTTAAATATGGCTCCAAAAAGCAATGCATTTGTGAGTCATGGTCTGATGATCTGCGTCAAGTTTCGTGAAAATCGGACAAACTTTGCCAACTTTGATGCCTTTTAGGTGTTTTTGATTAAATCCAATATGGCAGCCTGATCAATTACGTTTACCCCATAAATTGACATCTGCGTTGAGTTCGGTCTCATCCAAGGATTCCAAATATACCTTAATGTTCAAAATGTGGTGTACCATTCAAACGTTATGTGCATAGATGTAATAAAAAATTTGAAATGTTGGTGGCGCTAGAGCACTCAAAGTGCAGACTTGAAACTTTGATAAATTAAAGATATGACTGAACCGAATCAATGTGCCGAATATCCCAACTTTTTACTGTATGGTTTAATGGCAAATTAGCGTTTCGTTATAATAATAATAATAAATATAACCGCAAGCGGTGATTTACGGGGTCCGAGCAAAACGAACATGATAGCATAGCTTTTTAGTTTTACATATGCTTTGATTGTTTGGGCACAATTGTTCAAAAGAAACGTGATCGGATTTCAGTTACCGGATTTCAGCTATCGGATTGGATCAAATCTTGAAAATGGGTTGTTCAAAGGGAAACAAGGATCCTGAAATTGGATTAGATCACATAATCTATTCTTGGTTTTGATCTGGATAAAACCTTCACTTTGTGTCGTTCAAAACTTTTGAGTTGGATTGGAATAAATTTGATGCATAAAATTAGGATTACCCTGTGCTGTAACATTATAGTGTGCTAACCTCCACAACCCAACAGTATTCTAACAATACTTGATTCTACAGGACTATTTATTTGTTGTGGATAAGATGAAGGGTTTGATAATGGAAGGCAGTGTTTCCCACAGAATTGAATTGTATTTGTGGTGGTGGGTTCTGTGTCGCAGTCAATAAGATAAACAGCGTATAATTATACAGTTATACTTGCCTTGCACTACAAGTCCATATTGACAAGTAGCTGTAATGCTGTAATGTTATAGTGTGCTAACCTCCACAACCCAACACCATTCTATTCTAGTATGCTAACCTCCACAACCCAACAGTATTTTAACACTAATGCTTCAGGTGGGATTTGAACTCTCAACATAAGGATGACCAGTACAAGGCATTATCCCACTAAGCCACTGTCAATCCTACATCTTTGCCAGTCACATTCACATGGTGAAAATGTGTATTGGTAAACACACAAGAAAAACTCCAAGTATACATTTGACAATAAAATGAAGGGCTTTCCTGAAAGAGAACACCTGAAAACGTTTGGAAATTCTGGGACAATTAGACATTTGTAGAGAAGAACAGTAATGGATGAAATATAAATATGATAGACTTAATGATGAAGGAAAAATAGTAAACAAAGAAGTTCCCCTATATGTCTTCGAGTGTGTCAGCATTCTGATTCTTGGCAACTAATGAGTGTGAATGTTGATTGCCTGATGTCATTCAGGTGCTGTTCAATGGTGTGACTCTTCAATAACCAATAGCATGTGCATCTTGAGCCTAAAGCTCTAGCAGGATTCGAACTCTCAACCTAACAAACACCAGCACTAGGCATTATCCCTCTGAGCCACTAACAATCCGACATATTAGGCAGTCACATTCACATGGTGAAAATGTGTGTTGGTAAACACACAAGAAAAACTCCAAGTATACATTTGACAATAAAATGAAGGGCTTTCCTGAAAGAGTACACCTGAAAACTTTTGGATATTCTGAGGCAATTAGACATTTATAGAGAAGAACAGTAATGGATGAAATATAAATATGATAGACTTAATGATGAAGGAAAAATAGTAAACAAAGAAGTTCCCCTATATGTCTTCGAGTGTGTCAGCATTCTGATTCTTGGCAACTAATGAGTGTGAATGTTGATTGCCTGATGTCATTCAGGTGCTGTTCAATGGTGTGACTCTTCAATAACCAATAGCATGTGCATCTTGAGCCTAAAGCTCTAGCAGGATTCGAACTCTCAACCTAACAAACACCAGCACTAGGCATTATCCCTCTGAGCCACTAACAATCCGACATATTAGGCAGTCACATTCACATGGTGAAAATGTGTGTTGGTAAACACACAAGAAAAACTCCAAGTATACATTTGACAATAAAATGAAGGGCTTTCCTGAAAGAGTACACCTGAAAACTTTTGGATATTCTGAGGCAATTAGACATTTATAGAGAAGAACAGTAATGGATGAAATATAAATATGATAGACTTAATGATGAAGGAAAAATAGTAAACAAAGAAGTTCCCCTATATGTCATAGAGTGTGTCGGCATTCTGATTCTTGGCAACTAATGAGTGTGAATGTTAATTGCCTGATGTCATTCAGGTGCTGTTCAATGGTGTCAATCTTCAATAACCAATAGTATGTGCATCTTGAGCTTCAAGCTCTAGCAGGATTCGAACTCTCAACCTAACAAACACCAGCAGTGTGTAATGAGTGTGAATGTTAATTGCCTGATGTCATTCAGGTGCTGTTCAATGGTGTGACTCAGAAGGCTCAATGGTATGGAGTGATGACACGGAGATGGCAGGTTTCGGTGCAACACAAGTTAACTTTATTTAAGTTTCAATTCATCTGTTCTTTTGTTCTTTACTTGTATGTGTGCTGCATCAAAGAGGAAACAAACAGAAAATGGAGTAATCAGTGAAATGGGGTAAATCAGTACAGATCCCAACTCACAAACAAACCAATTGACATTTGAACAATAAACTGAAATCATATGGCTATATAAGGTACAACTAAACAATACTTGACATCCCAAGTCAACCAACATCACCTAATCATCTCTCACATGGGACTCCAACACACCAAACCAACACACAAAGACCTTAACTTTACACATGATGGCAGAGCTACTCCACAAACTGATAAACATCACAAAAGTCATAGTGAGGGTGATTAAAGTGATGACTTACGTTAACTCAAAGACGCACACAGAGCAGGACACACTGGAGTGCTGGGTTGAGATGAACAAAAGAGCGAACTGAGGGCGAGCAAACAATTTATCCTGGTCTGAGCCCCTGCTCCGGAGCTACAGGGTTTCCCAGCGGGTAAACTTTGGAAAGATTTGCAAAGATTTGGAAAAGATTTTTGAAAGACTACAGTCTCAGACCCTCTCACATCTAAAGACAAGTAGTAGAGTTTTAAGTCACAGACTATGATTTTGCAATGACTAGGGATCTTGCAGGGTCACTATTTACAAGACTGCAACATGATTCCTTTAAATTATTACCCATTGTGCAATAGATAAACAGGAACTGAAAATTATAGCCCACTAAACTCAAAGTCGTATTTTCGTGTTTCTGCAGCATTGTTTCATGCGTGACATCCTTAACCGATATAGAGTTGTTCTGTCAAGTGGAAGAGCCGACTAAATATGTATAAGAAATGACAAATATTATAAGAATAACAAATAATTATAGGCTACAGCTTATAATTATACAGTAATACTTGCCTTGCACTACAAGTCCATATTGACAAGTAGCTGTAATGTTATAGTGTGTTATCCTCCACAACCCAACAGCATTCTATTGTAGTATGCTAACATCCACAACCCACTAATGCTTCAAGTGGGATTTGAACTCTCAACCTAAGGATCACCAGTACAAGGCATTATCCCACTGAGCCACTGTCAATCCTACATGTTGGACAGTCACATTCACATGGTGAAAATGTGTATTGGTAGAAAGAAAAACTCCAAGCATGGAGGGGCGATTAGACATTTGTAGAGATGAACACTAATAGATTAAATATAAATATGATAGACTTAATGATGAAGGAAAAATAGTAAACAAAGAAGTTCCCCTGAATGTCATAGAGTGTCTCGGCATTCTGATTCTTGGCAACTGATGAGTGTGAATGTTGATTGCCTGATGTCATTCAGGTGCTGTTCAATGGTGTGAATCTTCAATAACCAATAGTATTCGAGCTAGAGCCTAAAGCACTACCGGGGATTCGAACCTTCAACCTAACAAACACCAGCACTAGGCATTATCCCACTGAGCCACTGACAATCCTACATATTGGCTAGTCACATTCACATGGTGAAAATGTGTGTTGGTAAACACACAAGAAAAACTTCAAGTATATATTTGACAATAAAATGAAGGGCTTTCCTGAAAAAGTACACCTGAAAACTTTTGGATATTCTGGGGCAATTAGACATTTATAGAGAAGAACAGTAATGGATGAAATATAAATATGATAGACTTAATGATGAAGGAAAAATAGTAAACAAAGAAGTTCCCCTATATGTCATAGAGTGTGTCGGCATTCTGATTCTTGGCAACTAATGAGTGTGAATGTTAATTGTCTGATGTCATTCAGGTGCTGTTCAATAGTGTGAATCTTCAATAACCAATAGCATGTGCATCTTGAGCCTAAAGCTCTAGCAGGATTTGAACTCTCAACCTAACAAACACCAGCACTAGGCATTATCCCACTCTGCCACTGACAATCATACACATGCAGCAGTCATATTCAAATGGTGAAAATGTGTGTTGGTAAACACACAAGAAAAACTCCAAGTATACATTTGACAATAAAATGAAGGGCTTTCCTGAAAGAGTACACCTGAAAACTTTTGGATATTCTGGGGCAATTAGACATTTATAGAGAAGAACAGTAATGGATGAAATATAAATATGATAGACTTAATGATGAAGGAAAAATAGTAAACAAAGAAGTTCCCCTATATGTCATAGAGTGTGTCGGCATTCTGATTCTTGGCAACTAATGAGTGTGAATGTTAATTGTCTGATGTCATTCAGGTGCTGTTCAATAGTGTGAATCTTCAATAACCAATAGCATGTGCATCTTGAGCCTAAAGCTCTAGCAAGATTCGAACTCTCAACCTAACAAACACCAGCACTAGGCATTATCCCACTCAGCCACTGACAATCATACACATTGAGCAGTCACATTCAAATGGTGAAAATGTGTGTTGGCAAACACACAACATCAAGAAAATTCCTAGCATACATTTGACAATAGAATTAAGGGCTTTATAAAAAAGAGTACATATCTGAAAATGTGCACTGTTAATGGTATCCACCTAATGATGGTTGTATGGTTGTTATCCAAGAAAAAAAAATTACTCATATAGGAATATAGGTGATATAGGAGAAATGGGCTGAGTGGTCGAACTTTATTGGCCTATATCTCTGAAATGGAACAACGTATCCAAATTCTTTTGATAAATTTTGTGAGGCTTTGTCTAAACATTGTCTGTGAGAATTTTGGTGAAGATTTGATAATTTTTGAAGCCTGTGAAACTTTTTATGATGTTTGGCTTTTCTCTGAAATTGTGGCAAAAGTAAACATTTTTAGAGCATAAGACCAGGGTGAAAAAGATGCATCTGAATGTAGAGATTAATATGATGAAAGAATTTTGAGTCTAGGTGAATCTGGTAAGGAGAAATAAGCGTTTTTGACAAGAGCGCCACCTTTGGGTGCAGTACCCCAAATTTGGGTTATGGGTAGTGGGGGGTACTGGTAACAATACTTGAAAATGTCAAGTTTCTAGGACTTACGGTTTATAGGAATATAGGTGATCTAGGAAAAAAGGCCTAAGTGGTCTAACTTTATTGGCCTATATCTCTGAAATGGAACAAAATATCAAAATTCTGAGCGATAACTTTTGTGAGGCTTGGTCTAAACATTGTCTGTGAGAATTTTGGTGAAGATTCGATTATTTTTGAAGAGTGTGAAACTTTTTATAATGTTTGGCTTTTCCATGAAATTGTGGAAAAAGTAAACATTTGTAGACCATAAGACCAGGGCCAAAAAGATGCATCTGAGTTTAGAGATTAATATTCTGAAGGAATTTTGAGTCTAGGTGAATCTGGTAAGGAGAAATAAGCATAATTAACTTTTTTTTTCAATAGCGCCACCTTTGGGTGCAGTACCCCAAATTTTGGGTTATGGGTAGAGGGGGGTACTGGTAACCATACCTGAAAATTTCAAGAGTTTTGGAGTTACGGTTTAGGCTGCAGTATGACTTTTACAGAATTTTGGCCAAAAAATGAACGGTACAGAAACAATAGGGTTCCTGCAGCTACGCTGCTCGGACCCCTAATAATAAGAATACGTAGAATCACTATGGGTTGCCGCGCAGCTTCGCTGCTTGGCCCCCAATAATAGGGAAGAAAACGTACAAACACAATGGGTGCCTTCGCAGCTTCGCTGCTTGGCCCCCAAATAAATAAAAATTCGCTGCGCGGCGTCATAATTATATAGTGTAAAAGTGTCTGTGTGTGTTTGTATGTATGATCGTGTGTGTAATTATATAGTGTAAAAGTGTCTGTGTGTGTTTGTATGTATGATCGTGTGTGTAATTATATAGTGTAAAAGTGTCTGTGTGTGTTTGTATGTATGATCGTGTGTGTAATTATATAGTGTAAAAGTGTCTGTGTGTGTTTGTATGTATGACCGTGTGAATATTGTATAACAATGTAAAAGTGTTTGTGTGTGTTAGCGTAATCGTATGTATATTGTTTAACAATGTAAAAGTGTCTGTGTGTGTTAGTGTGATCATATGTATATTGTATATATTATATAGTGTAAAAGTGTCTGTGTGTGTTTGTATGTATGATCGTGTGTATATTGTATAACAATGTAAAAGTGTTTGTGTGTGTTAGCGTAATCGTATGTATATTGTTTAACAATGTAAAAGTGTCTGTGTGTGTTAGTGTGATCATATGTATATTGTATATATTATATAGTGTGTAAGTGTCTGTGTGTGTTAGTGTGATCGTATGTACATTGTATATATAGTGTGTAAGTGTCTGTGTGTGTATTTAGTTGTGTCTGAGTCTGTATGTGTTGTTACGGAGATGCATGTGTGTGCATACTGTATGTGTGTATTTGCATAAGGCTGTGTGTTAGTGTGTGAGAGTGTATACAGCTGCAGATCTGTGTGTGTGTGTGTGTGTTGAACAGGAGGGAGGCTTCACACAGAGATGCTAGTTTAGCGTGGATGTCAGTCAGGAGTGTGTGATGAGACCCTCAGCATGACTCTGATAGCTGGAGGCAGGCATGGAATGCTTCAGTCATGACATCACAATGCCCCTCTCTGGCCCCTGCTCCTGCCTGATTGGCTGACAGAAAGGAGGCCAGAGATATGCAGATGAGCTCCACTAGGGCCCCACTGAAGCTATTACCATAAAGCAGACGAGAGCCACATGCTTCTCTAAACTAACTACTGACTAATGTGTACAAGGACAGAGAAGCCAGTAAGTGAAGGAGTGGAAGTACTCTGTAGTTGACAAAATAAAGCTGAAATGAGCTTATTTGCTATATATTCAAATGTCCCTTTCAAAGTCCTTATCTTTATTGATCCCTGAATTAGACACTTAAATACCCAGTTTTGGTCTCGTCCAGTCATCACCATAGCAACAGGATTTAAGGAGGCCTGGGGCTGTCGAGAGCCGACCGAGAGGTGAGAAATCGAACGTCTTAGAGGAGCGAGAGAAACTCACACCTGTCTTAGAGGAGCGAGAGAAACTCACACCTGTCAGTCTGTGTACAGGTTCATTCTTCATCTAGTGTGCACACGCACACACACACACACACACACACACACACACACACACAGACACACACACACAAACACACACACAAACACACAGGCGCGCGCGCATACACATACACACACACACACGTATGTGCGCACACACTATTACTGCTATCAGGGAAACATACATACACCCCTTACATCTTTCCCCCTCTCCCACAAAGCCTGCCTCTCTTTCTCACAGTGTGAAACAGAGAGAGGGAAAGAGAATGAGAGAGTGGGGGGAGAGAGAGAAGAAGAGAGATGAAGTGACATGAAAAAACTGTGAGAAAGAGAGAGAATGAGTGTTAGAGAGAAAGAGAGAATGAGAGTGTGTTAGAGAGAATGTGACAGAGACAGAGTAAGAAACAGAGAGAGAGGGAGATAGAGGAAAAGAGAGAGAGAGAAAGAGAGAGGAAGAGAGAGAGAGAGAGAAAGAGAGGTCCCCCCTCCTGACCCCATCCATGCTGTACTGTGTGTGTGTGTGTGTGTGTGTGTGTGTTTCTTTGTGTTTCTCTCTGTGTGTGTGTGTGTGTGTGTGTGTGTGTGTGTGTTTCTTTGTGTTTCTCTGTGTGTGTGTGTGTGTGTGTGTGTGTGTGTTTCTTTGTGTTTCTCTGTGTGTGTGTGTTTGTGTGTGTGTGTGTGTAAGTGTGTTCCACCATGAGCTCCAATCAGGGCTGAGACACTGACACAGGGCTCAGCTGCTTGCTAAGTGGCAGCGCATCAATAAACCAAATCCTCTGATCCAGACAGGAAGTTTGAGGCAAGACAAAACAGAGAATCCTAAATGAACACACACACACTTCTCCGGCTAGTACAGAACCAGATGAAGAAGAATGGACTTTTCAGAACCCATGCCAATAAAACAGGATGTCCTTATTATCTAATCAGTTTATTCGTGCATTAATGTTGGGGGGGTAATTAAGTTGAGCATTATTGTTGGGGGGTAATTAAGTTCAGTACCACTTGCAAGCAGTTTGCTGATGAACCGAGTCAGTCTATTCCCACATTAAGGCAAAATATTCTTGCGCCATGCGCCCTTAAATATAACGTGTTTCAAAGCCCCGCGGTGCCCTCGTTGGATCCTATCTAGCGGCCTCCAGTTTACTCCCACATCCATAGAACCTGTAGAGGAGCCAGGAGGAGCGTGAGGAGAACGGACTAGCCTGTAATCTACTGAGGAGTGTTGAATAAGCGTCCTCAACTGCCCTTAATAGCTCTTTGACTAGCAGCAGCCTGTTACAGCAGCTCCGTTAACGGTGTTGTGTAATTGCCTGTGCTGGATGGTGCAAGGAGTGTTGAATAAGCTTCCTTAAGGAGCAGAGATGAGTGAGGTATACTAGAAAGCGGAGTGAGTATTCTGTAAGGCGTCTTGAGGAGTCTGTTTCCTGTCGCTCTCAATGAGCTGATGTGTGTGTGTGTGTGTGTGTGTGATAGACAGTGAGGGGAATCGCACAGACAGGAGGTGCTCAGGCTGTTCCTGATGGATTACACAGCCTGGTGACAAAAACAGACGCTCCAGTTCAGTTCCACCCTGATGGAGGCTGCCAGGGCTGGGGACGGCACTGCCACTCACCGCAGACAGACATGCGCTACCACTTACAGCTAGCAATACACAGTTATGCTAACCCAGCTAGCACTCACCGCAGACAGATGTGCGCTACCACTTACAGCTATGCTAACCCAGCTAGCACTCACCGCAGACAGACATGCGCCACCACTTACAGCTGAGACCCAGCTAGCACTCACCACAGACAGACCATGCTGGGGTCATCCCTATGTTCCTGGGGTCCTATTTTTCCCTGGGTCCTATGTTCCCCGCTCAGGGTTAGGGTTAAGGTCCTATGTTCCCCTGTCCCATACGAAGTGGGCAACATAGGACCCAGGGAACATAGGTAGCCTACGCTCCCGGCATGCGCTACCATTTACAGCTGAGATCCAGCTAGCACTCACAGCAGACAGACGTGCGCCTCCACTTACAGCTAGCAATACACAGCTATGCTAACCCAGCTAGCACTCACCACAGACAGACGTGCGCCTCCACTTACAGCTGAGACCCAGCTAACACTACACAGCTACACAGCTAACCATCAAACATCTCTTGATTATTCACAAACCAGTTTTACCAGGAGTGCTGCTTGGGTGTAGAGAAATTAGTACTCCTCTGGTGCTCTTCAGCTTAGAGATCCAACAAGATTTCAAATTTAGTAGTGAGTCTGAGGCACTCAAGAGGATATTTGTAAGTAAAAAGCCTTTACTGAGCTTGGCTATCAATTAAAAAGCATGATTTTAATTGATAGCCAAGCTCAATAAAGACTTTTTACTTACAAATATCCTCGAGTGCCACAGACTCACTACTAAATTTGAAATCTCTTGATTATTAATGACAGATATGCGCTACCATTTACAGCTGAGACCCAGCTAACACTACACATCTATGCTAACCATCAAACATCTCTTAATTATTAATGACAGACATGCAAAAATCAAATATGACAGACCCACACTACCCTTTACAGCTTCGACCTCAGTCAGTCTGAGCCTAAGGAACAATGCCATTCAATAACTCTATACTAAGGTCCCTGACCTTATTAGTAATGACACTTGGCTTCACAGCTGACACTCAATGCAGTTTCAATGCAGGCTTGTTCGACTTCATGCAGATCTGTGCAGATCTGACTTGATGTGATGCATGCTGGGTTGAACTAAAGTTGTTTTATTATTTCGCCCTCCTATAGCCTGGACTGCGCGATCGCAGCCCTTTACTTTCACTTCCCGCCGGCTTCATAGTCAGCATAGACGGTAGCCTGATAATGTAGGATGCTGCATAGCGTACTGAAGATTTTAAATGAGTGTCCATGATAGTAGTCTTAAGTAACTTTTTTGCTAGGCCCAGCGAAGGGTGGCAATGTGTAACTCTTATAGAATATGTCTTATAGAATATGACACATAAGGATAGGAACTCTTATAGAATATGTCTTATAGAATATGACACAATAAGGATAGGAACTCTTAGAATATGACACATAAGGAGAGGAACTCTTAGAATATGACACATAAGGAGAGGAACTCTTATAGAATATGTCTTATAGAATATGACACATAAGGATAGGAACTCCTATAGAATATGACACATAAGGAGAGGAACTCTTAGAATATGACACATAAGGAGAGGAACTCTTATAGAATATGTCTTATAGAATATGACACATAAGGATAGGAACTCTTATAGAATATGTCTTATAGAATATGACACATAAGGATAGGAACTCTTATAGAATATGGTTATGGTTATGGATTTAGCAGACACCTTTGTCCAAAGCGACACATAAATACAAAACAACATAATAATATTTAGAATTGAACAGGGAACAGATTAGAATGTAGGTCAAATATAGTAAGGAGAATAGTTGTAGTACACAATAGTATCAATTCAATCAATAGCCTAATAAAAAAGCAATGTAAAAAGGGGAAAGGCAATAATAAAACAATAATGTCAATTCAATCAATAATATAAAAACAATGACATGCTAAGACTACATTAAGGAGAATATCAATAATAAACAATAATGTCAAATTAATTAACAGCCCAATTAAAATAAAACAACATTATATAAACCATAACACATAAGCGCTTAAACAACTAAGTATATGTTGAATAGGAATGTCTTTAGACCCCTCTTAAACGACCCAAAACTACCACAGGAACGGAGAGCACTGGGCAGTTCATTCCACCAACATGGAACCACTGAAGAAAAGAGTCTGGAATTAGACCCAGTTTTCATGACTGGTCGACACAACATACGCTCACCAGAAGACCGCAGTGGGCGGTTGGGGATGTAAGGCTTGATTATTGAATTAAAATAACTAGGAGCAGATCTAGTTAGTGTCCTATAGGCCAAAGTGAGAGATTTAAATTTAATTCTGGCTACTATAGGGAGCCAATGGAGAGTAACTAGGAGAGGAGTTACATGTGTCCTCTTTGGCTGACCTCTTTGGAAGACCAGGCGTGCTCCAGCATTTTGAATCAGCTGTAATGATCTTGTTACACAAGCGGGTAAGCCAGCTAATAGTGAATTACAATAGTCCAGCTTAGAGATGACCATGGTCTGAACAAGAAGTTGTGTGGAATCTTGTGTCAGATAAGGTCTGATCTTCCTAATGTTGTAAAGCATAAACCGACATGATTTTGCAATAGAAGCTATATGCTCAGAGAAGTTAAGTCGGTCATCAATTACAACGCCCAAGTTTCGTGCCGATCTAGTTGGGGTCAGTGAAGTTGAGTCAAGCTGGATGTTAATCTGTTGGGGAATAGCTGTTTTAGCTGGAAACACCAAAAACTCTGTTTTTTAAAGAGATTAAGCTGAAGGTGCCAATCTTTCATCCAGGCTGAAATATCCTTAAGGCATGCAGAAATCCGGTGGGAAACACTAGAGTCATCAGGTGGGAAAGACAGGTAAAGTTGAGTGTCGTCTGCATAACAGTGATAGTCAAATCCATGGGAGCGAATGGTATCACCTAAGGAAGTGGTGTAAATAGAGAAAAGCAAGGGTCCTAATACTGATCCCCGAGGCACACCTGTGGTGAGGTCATGAGACTTGGATACCTGTCCCTGCCAAGACATGTTGAAAGAACGCCCTTTAAGGTAAGATTCAAACCAGTCAAGAGCTTTTCCAGAAATTCCCAGTTCAGATAGTGTAGATAGGAGAATGTCATGGTTAACAGTATCAAAGGCTGCAGATAAATCTAGTAGAATTAATACTGATGACTGAGCAGAGGACTTAGCTACTCTCAATGCTTCAGTCACAGACAGAAGAGCAGTTTCAGTAGAATGACCACTCTTGAAACCAGACTGCATAGGGTCTAGTAGATTATTCTGATGAAGAAAGTCACAAACTTGCTTGAAGACCACTTTCTCCAAAACCTTTGACAAGAAAGGAAGAAGGGAGACAGGTCTGTAGTTCTTCACCTCAGTTGGATTAAGTGTACTTTTCTTTAGCAGAGGTGTAACTCTAGCCTGTTTAAAAGAATAAGGAACTATTCCAGAACTGAGTGAAGCATTAAATACATGTGTGACTGCTGGTAGAACAGCGGGTGAGATAGACTGTAGAAGAGTGGACGGGACAGGATCTAATGGGCATGTTGTTGGACGACATCGCTGAAGAAATTGAGAGAAAGAGTCAAATGATGCGGTCATACTAACACAAGGCAAAGCCCTCCTTATAGGAGCATCAAACTGAGCACTTATTTTAGCAACTTTTTCAGTGAAAAATGTTGCAAAGTCATTTGCTGACAGTGAAATTGACACATAAGCAGAGGAATTCTGCGTTCACGACACGTATGGAGAGGAACTCTTATAGAATATGACACATAAGCAGAGGAACTCTTATAGAATATGACACATAAGGAGAGGAACTCTTATAGAATATGACACATAAGCAGAGGAACTCTTATAGAATATGACACATAAGGAGAGGAATTCTGCGTTCACACTGAAACGGCAGGCCAGAGATGAGGGGGATGATTCTGGCTGTGAAGACTTCTCCCAAAGTGTCAAACAAACTTGTGGGCCTGTGTGTCTTAAAATATTAACAGTGTTGGCAGAGGAAGAGCTGATTCAAGGATGATGTAGCCTAGTTGGATCAATCTCTGACAGCTTTTATCTCCACAGCCAAGCAGAGAGCAAAACACACACTCACGCTACAGAGCAGGGAATGTGTGTGTGTGGGTGTGTGTCCCCAAAAGGAGGACAAATAAAAGCTGTGAAGTGTGTGTGTTGACGCGTGTCAACAGTACTTAAAGGTGTGTGGGTGTGGAAATAGACAAGGGCTCTACAGCACCTCGTTGCTATCAGCCAGCGGCAGCAGCAGTTCACCTGCAGGTTTATAGTCACGCCAGACACACACACACACACACACTTTTGAAGGGAAAGGAGATGGAAAGGACAGAGATGTTGTTATTTAGTTAGGGATGGGTATCTGAGGAGGACAGAGGTGTTGTTATTTAGTTAGGGATGGATTATTTAGTTAGGGATGGATTATTTAGTTAGGGATGGGTACCTGAGGAGGACAGATGCTTTTCAAGAGAGATTTAGAGATGCACTTATGTCTCTATCCCTCTCATGTCTCTATATATCCCTCTCATGTATATATCCCTACCTTGTCCCCCAATGTCTCTCCCTGCCCCCCTACACCCTCACAAGACAATACATTTTATAGAGACAGAGACATAAGAGAAATACAGAGACATACGAGATATAGACACAAGAGACATATGAGATATAGAGAGACATAAGAGGACATGAGTAGGGCATACAGGGGGTGTGTTGCTGCTGTAACACCTCAACTCCAGGAACTGGATGCTCCAGTGTTCTTGTACTGAATGGTTGAGGTGCTGGTTGTGCTGCTGGTTGAGGTGCTGGTGTGGCATCCATTGTGAGCAGCACTTGTGTGTGTGTGTGTGTGTGGGGGGGGGGTCTCAGCAGTGAGCAGCTCGGCCTCAGCCTCTCCTGTAAAGCCTTTAGACCAGACACAGTCTCGTCTGTCAGGGCGTTCACAGCGAAAAGGTATTTTTAGCAGATCGGAGAAAAGACGAACACGTGTGTAGGATCACTCGGCAGCGCAGAGAAGGGGATAGAGAGGGAGAGAGGGAGAAAGGGAGAGAGAGAGAGGGAGAAAGAGAGAGGGAGAGAGAGAGAGGGTGAAAGAGAGAGGGAGAGAGAAAGAGAGAGGAATTACAGGGGAGAGGGGGTGGAATCAACAGGATGAAAAGACCTGGCAGCCTCTCCAGCATCCCCACATCAGCTCTCCCCATTCACCACCACTGCTGCTGCTGCCCAACAGCACACACACACACACATTCATGTAAGTACACACACACACACTACACACACACATTCATGTACGTACACACACACTACACATTCATGTAAGTACACACACACACATTCATGTACGTACACACACACACACACACTACACTCATACATTCATGTATGTACACACACACACTACACACACACACATTCATGTACGTACACACACACACTACACTCACACATTCATGTACGTACACACACACTACACACACACATTCATGTACGTACACACACACACTACACTCATACATTCATGTACGTACACACACACACTACACTCATACATTCATGTACACATTCATGTACGTACACACACACACTACACTCATACATTCATGTACGTACACACACACACTACACTCATTCATGTACGTACACACACACACTACACTCATACATTCATGTACGTACACAGACACACTACACTCATACATTCATGTACACATTCATGTACGTACACACACACACTACACTCATACATTCATGTACGTACACACACACACACTACACTCATACATTCATGTACACACTCATGTACGTACACACACACACTACACTCAATGCACACACTCATGTACGTACACACACACACTACACTCAATGCACACTCATGTACGTACACACACACACTACACTCAATGCACACACTCATGTACGTACACACACACACTACACTCAATGCACACACTCATACACTACACTCAATGCACACACACATGTACGTACACACACACACTACACTCAATGCACACACACATGTACGTACACACACACACTACACTCATACATTCATGTACGTACACACACACACACTACACTCACACACTCATGTACGTACACACACACACACACACACGTGTGCCAGCCACGTTGGCTCAGCATCCTCTGATCCAACACACTGCACCCACCAGCCCCAACAGAGAGAGGAAGAGGAGAGGGGGGGGGGGGAGGAAGAGGACAGAGGGACGGGGGAGAGAAGAGGGAAGGAAAGAGGGAGGGAGAGGGGGGTGAAAGAGAAGGAGGGACAGAACAGGGACAAAACAAGAGGGAAAGTAATGTGGAGGTAATATAATGTGTAAACGTAAATCAGTGTATGAAACACAATGGCAAGTTGTTGAAAAACTTGTTTAATATTTTTTCTTTCCCACATCATCATACATTACATTAAGGGTAAACAGGAACGTTATTCTTTTGTTCTTCCCAACACACATACAGCATACAACAATTCCCAGATACAAACGACCGACATGAGGACACACACTCTCACTGCCCACCCAGAGATGGGCAGGGGTCAGACAGGGTCGGTCAGATCGCTCCCTCTCCATTTTGAAGCGTCTCCCATCTCACATACGCGAGTCCCGCCTGTCGGCTCCTGGCTGTCTCAAGAGGCGAGGAACTGGACAGCTGACCTGCCCCGAGGCCGAGTCCGTCAGAGACCAGCCTGAGGAGCGTCCGTCATCGTCATGGCAACAGAGAACACCATCTTCCTGTCAGGCGGCTTGACGAGCTCAGACTGGACTACGTAGTCGCTGTGCTCGGTCATCAGAACTCTCTCTCCGCCCCCTCACCCACTCTACGGCACAGCTGGACATTCTTCACCAGTGAAAATGATAAGCCACGCCCACTCCCCAGGGCACCCCCCCCCCCCTTAAGACAACAGGCTTTTCTCACCCATGCTCACAGTGACCTCACAGCCACAGCTGTTCTCATTGGTCAATCGCCTCACACATCTACTCTCATTGGCCGATTGACTGACACACACCTACCATCATTGGTTGATTGACTGACACACACCTACCGTCATTAGTTGATAGACTGACACACACCTACTATGATTAACCAGTCATGTTTTACAGCAGTTCTCAAGGGCTAGTCACCTCACATTGCTGCTCTCATTGGCCAGTTTTGTTGTACAGTTGCTCTAATTGGCCAGTAAACAGATACAATTTGATTGGCCAGTCACTAAATAGGCTTCAGCTATTGACCAATCAGCTTCTGCCCCTTAGCAGGCCCAGGTCTGTATAGTTTGACTGGCAGTTCAGCAAAAAACTTGTTTCCTGCCTCTCCACCCTAGACACACACACACACTGCAGGAGCAGTGTGTTAAACAGCCCTTTGTAACCTACCGGACACCTGATGGGGGCGCTAGTGAGCTAGTGAGGTCGTGCCTGTTAACCTACGGGACACCTGATGGGGGCGCTAGTGAGGGAGGTCGTGCCTGTTAACCTACCGGACACCTGATGGGGGCGCTAGTGAGCTAGTGAGGGAGGTCGTGCGTGTTTGTTAGAGTGCCAGTCCTGCTGGTGAATATCTGGAAGCCCTTGATATGGCAGACGGGCGCCAGTGAGTCCAGACCCACTCCAGTCAGAGGACCTGTGAGGCCCCGACACTGCACCCATCTGAGATCTCCTATACGGAGGATGCGCTACACTCTAGAGTGTGTGTGGAGGATGCGCTACACTCTAGAGTGTGTGCGGAGGATGCACTACACTCTAAAGTGTGTCCCAGAGCTCTGTGGTGCGGATGAGGATGCGTTACACTCTAGAGTGTGTGTGGAGGATGCGCTACTCTAAAGTGTGTCCCAGAGCTCTGTGGTGAAGAGTGTAACCCTGAGGCGGCTATGATGGACTAGAGCTTTGGACTGCTGGAACCCTGGACTAGCGCACTGGACTGCTAGAACCCTGGACTAGAGCGTTAGACTGCTGAAGAGTTTGACCCTGAGCCAGAGCTACACGGGACCAGCCATCAGACATGGAGGGAGGAGTAGAACTGCACACACACCTCTGAGTGGAGCAGAATAGTGTATTAAAGAGGACAAATTAACTCCAAATTAAGATTAAGAAATTGAAATATCCCTTGGCTTGCGAAACAGATCATCTCTGTTAGTGATTAAAGTGCTTTTGGACAACATGGGGCACATTAGACAACATGAGGCATATTGGACGACATGGGGCACATTAAGTAACTTCACATTTTCATCATCTGGAAGGTTTTGAATTCAAAAGTTCCTTTTTGCCTCAACAGGACAGTGAGAGTGTTCCATGTCCTGTGTGGAGCGCCATTGGAGCGGCAGGGCTTCACACAGGCATGGACGAGAGGGAGTCTAGGAGACACACACACACACACACACACACACACACACGAGAGGAGAGATGATGAGGTGTGCGGCCCTGGACCTAACGCCACGCAGATATCATGGCTTAGAGTCAGAGCAGGAGTCTAGGACACACACGCACACACACACACGAGCACTCAGTCCAGCTGTCTCAAACAGATTGCTTCATCTGGGTCACACATTTACATTTTTAAAAAAAGAAACCTCTCTTTACAGGAGAGCATGAGCATTTCATTCTCTAGAGCATTCCGTTAAATTAAATACAGGTAAGTGTGGCCCACACACACCTGCGCAGGACTGGGCAGGACAGGGCAGGGCAGGGCAGGGCTGGGCAGGGCAGGGCAGGACAGGGCAGGACAGGGCAGGGCAGGGCAGGGCAGGGCAGGACAGGGCAGGACAGGGCAGGACAGGTGTGGCGAGTGGACTGAGGGGAGGGGCAGAGACAGGCTCAGGATACGCAACTCATGCAGAGAGACGGGAGCAGCACAACCACGCCGGATCAGGGCCACGGCCACGCCGGATCAGGGCCACGGCCACGCCGGATCAGGGCCACGGCCACGCCGGATCAGGGCCACGACCACGCCGGATCAGGGCCACGCCAGATCAGGGCCACGGCCACGCCAGATCAGGGCCAGAACGGGATCAGCACCGGGTCTGGGCCGGAGGCGGCTGCTCCCTGGGAGAGTCTGCTGGCCCCCCGCCGGTCTCAGAGACTGACCACAGAGAGGAGAGAGAGCAGGGCAGAAGGAACAAGGCTACTTGCAGTAACTCGAGATAAATGATTGCCATTTGCAGTAGGATAGCCATCCATGATAACAGTGCCCCCATCATTACCAATCAAGTCATTGCCTATTTGATTTCAGTATAGATTCATTATGTATCTACAGTCCTTGTCTGCGTGTTTCTGTGTTGTGTGTCCATCGCAGGCTCAGTTCTGGAAATGCAGGGGGAGTTCGGACTTTTGGAAGGTGTCCGAGAGGTCCTCGTTTCCCATGGCAACCGCCCGCACCGGCGACTGGACACAGGCTGGGTCAAAGGTCAAAGGTCACCCAAGGTGATCTCGACCGCCTGCAAGCACGGCTTCCCTCGGAAGGATCCGGAAGGTCTACCTGGAGAGCTTGGCGGCAGCCTCCTGCAGCAGAGAGGAAAGAGTTAGCGGACAGAACAGGACAGGACAGGACAGGACAGGACAGGACAGGACAGGACAGGACAGCTATGCCAGGACAGGACAGGACAGGACAGCTACGCCAGGTACAACACACCACACCTGGGTGCGAGTTTGTGAGCGTATGCGTACTCACTCAAGTGGGCGGAGTCAGGCAGGCAGGCCGAGGTTAATGAATAAACGATTTGGTTAAAGTCGACCAATAGCAGCAATATCTTTAAGTGGAATGCGTCAGACGATATTACAGTAGCATTTACAATCTCTGGATTGTTGCGCATCTTATCTGAATACTTTTTCAAATAATAATATGTAGCATTTCTTCTGCTATTCACAAAAACATGTTGGAACGAATTTCGGAAGTCAAATATAAATCGAATATTTAAAAAATCAATACTAATCGAATTTTGAAATTACTACTCAAATGTGTTTTTTGGGGAGTTTTTTTGTATGTGTTGGCTAACTTTAGCAAATATGTGAAAATTAAATGCTTTTGTCACGTCTAATGCACAATCTAAAAATGGCTTTGTGATTGGTTAGTGTACTTAGATTCCTGATTGGCTAGCCAAACCTGAGCATCGCCATTGGCTATTCAAAAGGAAGTGGCAGAACAGTCTTAGAATAGTTTCGTAATTGAAAGACAGCCACTGTGGAAGGTTTAGTACCTGTGGAATATATTTGTAAGCGAAGGACATATGAGTAATACTTAAAATCGTTCGTGTTATTTTTTTGTTAAATCACAAATCATTTTTACACTTACAAATCCTGATACACACACACACACACAATTCATATGAGACGCTTCTCATCCCTAAGGTGGTGCAAAAGTCTGTGCACCTGCAGAAAAGATTTGTAACTGTAGGACAACTTTTTGTACGTAGAATATTGATATGTAATTGTAGAATATATTTGTAATGGTAAAATATTTTTAACTGTAGGATGATTTGTAGCTGTAAAACCGATCCGTACCCGTGGAACAGATTTGTAAGTGTAGGGCATATTGTGATATTGACAATTACTTGTACAGATCATTTTTACAGTTACAAATCATTTCTACAGTTTCAAAACATGATACACACGTACAAAACATTTGAGTCTAATATTCTTCCCTGCTCTGCTGGCCTGCCTACCTGGGGTTCCCTTGCGTCCTGGCTGGGGGGTTCGTCCAGCTTGCCGTCTCCCGGGGGGGCAGTGGCCTGGAGGCTGCGTGTGACTGGCCCCCCCACCCTCTCCCGCGGGCGCAGCGCGCGTTCGTCCCTCTTGCCCGGAGGCACGGCCGCTTTGCCCTCCGGCGCCCGCTTGCCTGCCCCCTCCTTGCCCGCCTTCTGCCCCTTGGCAGCCATCTGCTCCGCCGCGTCGGCGGTTGGCACGGTTGGAGGGGCGGGGCCTTGGTAGGGGGGCGTGGCCTGGAGGCTCTTCCTGCCCTTCTTGTTGCCGGGGGCAACAGCAGCGAGGGGTTGAGTGGCAGGGCGCTTGCCACGCGTGGCGGCGGCGGCCTTCCCCCTGGGCGGCAGGTTGGCGTCGGTCTCGGCGAGCTCGGAGCTGCGGGCGCGTGTCTTTCCCAGAGGCCTCGGGTCCAACTCCTGCTTGGCCTCGTCCAGCGGGCGTCTCCGCAGACTCATGCTCGTGTCCGGCGGGGGGGCGAGGGCATCTGCGGCCGGCACCGCTGCCTTCCTGCCCCGCTTGGGCGCCGGCTTCATGGGGCAGCTGACGGCGATGTGCTTGGACAGACTGGCGGGGTAGGTGAACTCCCGGCTGCAGTGGGGGCACACGTGCAGCTCCGCTGCGGCCGCAGTCGTCGGCTGCTCCTCTTCCTCCTTCTTCGGCTGCGGCGGCTGCTCCTCTTCCTCCTTCTTCGGCTGCGGCGGCTGGGCGCCCGCCCTCTTGGCGGCCGAGGAGGCCGATCGGTTCTTCTGGGAGATGGCCTTCTGCAGCAGCTGCTGCTTCTTCTTACTGAGCGAGCTCATGCGGGACGCCACCGGCGCCGGCTCCGCGCCGAAGCTCAGCCGCTTGGGTTGGCCCATCCTGCGGAAGGCGCTGTGTGTCGTGGCCGTGGCGGTCGTCGTGGCGACGGGGACCAGGCCGTTGTGGGGCCGCACGGTCTGGCGCAGCGGGATGGGGTTCTTCTTGGGCGTGTAGCGGCGCTTGTCGCTCGCGCTGGCGCACGCCAGGATGTGCTTGTGCAGCTCGGGCATGTTGTCGAAGCTCTGGCCGCACTTGGTGCAGCGGATGGCCGTGGTGAAGGTCTGCGGGATGTTGTGGGTGGTGAAGTTGGTCGCCGAGGCGACGGAGCCGGCCGGCGTGCGGTTGTGGTAGGGGAAGGGCGGCGGCTTGAAGCTGGGGTAGTGCTGGTTGATGCCCAGACGCACGTCGGGCCCCTTGGGCTTGCCCGCCTCGGACGCCATGATCTTTATGGTGGTGTACAGCTCCTCCGTCGAGTCCTCCCGCACCTCCTGGTCTCGCACCTCCTCCCCACCCTCCGCCACCTCCTCCTCTTCCTCCTTCTTGGGCTCGGCGTCGCTGGCGTCCGGGAGGACGGGCTCCGGCGTGGTCTCCGTGGCGATGATGGGCTCGGCGGCAGCGCGGGCGGGGTCGGTGTAGTTGTGCGGCCTCAGCTTGCCGCTCTCGAGCACGGTGTGTGTGCAGTGCTGGTCGGGGTGCAGGTCGCGCTGGTGCTGCTGCAGGTTGCAGGCGAAGGCGAACTCCTTGCGGCAGGCGGAGCAGACGTAGATGCGGCCGACCCCATGTAGCGCCGAGCGATGCTCGCGCAGGGCTTCTGCGCCGCCAAACAGCTGCACACAGAACTCGCACTTCAGCGGCCAATCAGACGCGTGCACCGCGATGTGCCGACTCAGCTCGGCGATGGAGCGGAACGGATCCTCACACACGTTGCACACGAAGCTCTTGGCGAACGCGTCGCCGTCGCGGTCATCGTCACCACCTGCCTCCGCCTCCCTCATCTCCGCGGCGACGCTCCTGGGCGCCTCGTCACTCTCAGGCTCCTCTTTCAGCGCCAGGTGTGTGACGGAGTGTGTGTGTTTAGCGGCTGGGGACTTGCAGGGGGACCGAGCCGGTTCTGCATTCTGCCGGACTGGTTCTTCTGCAGAACCGCTTTGGCTGTGTGGGGACAGGGAGTCTGAGTGACCCAGAGAACTCGAGGACAGGCCAGAATCGTGAGGCAGAGCATCACTGGGTTCCGCGTCGTCAGAACCGGGGGACACGGGCTCGTGTGGTGAGTCGGGTCTCAGTGAGGGGTCAGTTCCGCCGGAGCCGAGCGTGTGTGTGTCTGCGGAGCCGGAGGTGTGTGTGTGGTCCGGCGTGAGCTCTCGGGGTCGAGGGGAGAGCACGGGGTAGGAGGAGGAGGAGCAGGAGGAGGCCGGCTGGTGGAGGGGGGGAGGGGAGGGGGCAGTGGGCAGGAGGGGGGGTGGGGGGGTCGGAGAGGCCAGTCGCGGCGAGCCGGGTGACGAGGGGTTAAAGGTCACCGGGGTCAACGAGGGCGGCGAGGAGTGGCTGGACTCGCCGGGCAGTTGCTCGGAGGCAGAGCCAGGGCTGGCGGGGGAGGAAGTGACATCATCGGCTTCGGCGTCCGGGACGGTACTGCCTGGTGAGGAGGCGGTGGTGGCGTCGGCGTCGTTCTCGTCGCCCCCTGGTGGCAGGCTGGCGTACTCGCTCATCAGCACCTTCTCCAGCATGCTGGTGTTGGGCTTCTTCTTGCGGCCCGGGGGAGGCTGTGTGTGTGCCGGTGGGTTGCCACGGGCATCCGTCTCCGGGGCGACGGTACCAGAGCTGTTGCGGCTCACGCTCAGGTCCAGCACGGCCTCCCCCCCCGCGGGCCGAGCCCCTCCCCCCCCCGCGTCGCTACGACGACGCCCCACGGTGCTGGACAGGTCCAGGGGCTGCTGGTTGCAGGAGCTGCCGCCGCCCCGGCCCGACGGCCAGTCTCTCTGCGCGCGTGTGTGTGTGCGTGTGTGTGTGGCCTCCGCGTCCTCCCGTCCACACACACCCCAGCCGGGCGAGCCGCTCTGGCCTTCCCGCTTGGGCACCTTGAGGATGAAGGGCGGCACAGACTCGGTGGCGGGGGAGGGGGCGGCCGAGAGCGAGTGCTGTGGCGACGTGGGGGGGGAGCCTGTCCGGCGCTTGAACCTTCCGCTGGCGGCTGAGAGGGGGCTAACAGAGAGTGGCGGCGCCGAGCGGTGTGTGTGCGAGTGTGTGTCCGAGGCCTTCTGGCCGTCCTGAGTCTGAGTCTGTAGCAGCTGCTTGAGCTTCGGGGACAGATACACACTCCTCTCCTTCTGGAACGCCAGAGAGTCCGGCAACGGGAACGCACTGCCCACCAGCTGCGACGAGGAGGAGGACGACGAAGAGGCGGAGGAGGAAATGCCGTCGGACTCGACCTTCACGTTGGGCAGAAGAGGTGGCGTGGAGGTCCTGCGTTTCCCTGCAGGCAGCTGAGCGCGCGCGTGTGTGTGTGTGTGTGCGGCCTGCTTGCGGAGCGCCTGGCTGATCTGCTCGGGGCTGATGATGACGCCGTCCAGCCCGAATATCCCGGCGGGGCCCGCATTGACCTCGATGACCTCGCAGGTGCTGCCGGTCACCGTGGAGACGATCTTGCCGTCGATGTAGAGGCTGAGGTTCTCGGAGATGTTGCTGGAGATGTCGGCCATGCCGTCGTCCCTCTCAGCCTCGTCCTCCGAGTCCATGCTGGGCACGTAGACGGGCGGGGGGCTGCCGCTGGGCGACCCCTCCTCCTGCGCCCCCCCCGCCTGCGTGGTCCCCCCGGCCTGCGTAGCGTCGGGCAGCAGCATGCCTCTCCGCCGCACGCCCTTGGGCAGCAGGTGGCGCTCGTGGATGCGGCGCTGGTGCCGGCGCATGTTGGTGTGCGTGCCGAACGCCTTGTTGCAGTACTTGCACGGGTGCAGCTCTTTGGCCTCGCCGCTCTCGTCCACCACGACCGGCCGCTCCGAGTCGCCGCCGGCGGCCAGCTGCTCCCTCCGGTGGCCGTCGGAGGGCGGTGCGTGCGCGCCGTTCTGCGTCGCCATGGGGATGAGCTGGGTGGAGCCGTCGGCCGTCTGCGTGGCCGGGCTGAGCAGAGTGGCGGTTCCGGCCAGCGAGCCGGGTCGTTTGCGGCCGGTGTTCTCGTGGCGACGCTCGTGGCGTCGGCGGCCCACCTGCGAGCCGAAGCTCTTGCCGCAGTAGCGGCAGCAGAAGGACAGCGCCTCCTGCTGGCCACCCAGGCTGTGGATGTGTGCGTGCCGCTCCAGGCCCTGCTTGGTGGAGAAGCGGCGCTCGCAGTGCTGGCACGGGTGAGACTCGCCCTGAAGGTCGTCCTCAAGGTCACCCTCGGGCTCCGGCTCCGCCAGCTCCCGCTCTGCGTTCGGGGCAGAGGACAGGCCCTCAGACGTGACCTCGGGGCTCTCTGGGGTTTCCCTGCCAGCTGTGCAGGGGCCCTGTGGGTCAGGTGAGGTGCTGCCCCCCGCAGGCCGCTCTGGGCTCTGCATGGAGGGGGGCTGCTCCTCCTCATCTTCCTCCGGCTCCTCCTCATCTTCCTCCTTCTCCTCCTGCTGCGGTGGGGGCTCCTCTGAGGTGGGAGGAGCTTCTGATGGGGGAGGGGCTTCTGAGGGGGGCTCCTCTGATGTGGGAGGAGCTTCGGAGGGGGGGTGCTCTGAGGTGGGAGGGGCTTCAGAGTCCTCTGCTCCGCCAGGGGGGTGCTGGGATGGGTGTACGGTCGCCATGGTGCCCAGAGGAGTCTCCTTCATCAGCCCCGAGGACAGGGAGGGACTTTCATCCTCATTCAGCCCTGAGAAACACACACACACACACACACACACACACACACACAGGATCAGCTTACTTTCCCACCCCCAAGGAGCAGGAAGTCAAAAACAATAGAAAAAGTAGCCTAGGCCTTTCAGTAGCACAATAAAAACTACAATAATTACAATTTCAAATGGACAATTACAATTTCATCTTTTAATTGGGATGTTGGACACAGATGGAGATGCACAGAGGGACTAAATGATTTCCACTGTTTGAATTTCATCAGTTATGATACAATCATTTCATCAGTTATGAATCAATCCAGACGTGACTTTAAAATGCAAACACATTCCGTCAGCCATAACACACATGCGTGCGCGCACACGCACACACACCTTGTTCCAACTCACGCATGTCTGGCGGTGTGGGTGAGTGTGTTGCCGTGGGCTTGAGAGCCGGCCGTCTCCCAGCAGCCTGCCGCTCCAAGAGCTTCTTCCTGGCTGCAGGGCACAGAGGTCAGAGGTCACTCACAGCAGGAAAACATGTGAAAAGGAGATTCTCTGCAGGACAACATGGCCGACAGCACAGCATGTGAACAGGATATCCTCCGCAGGACAACATGGCCGACAGCACAGCATGTGAACAGGATATTCTTCGCAGGACAACATGGTAGGGCTGGGCGATATGACTAAAAAATAATATCGCAATATTTTTAGTCTATTTCACGATATACGATATACATCTCGACATTTTCTCAAAAGGACTTCATGAATTCTCACTTTCACCCTGTGATGTTTTAAATCATGCCAGTATGACGCAGTAGGCTAGGATGAATCATACCAGTCCAATCCCTGCAAAGGATATCCGTGATCTGCCACTGATATGTCTCCATATGAATGATGATGCCTTACATCCATAGACACCAAAAGAAAGGTAAGGTACGGTGTGGTGCGTGCTTTCTTAGTTAGTCGTTCGGTTGTTGGTTGATAAATAAGACACGGTTGCGTTTTCCTTTTGAGACAGTCAGATGCACTCATAGACAGTAGCCTAATCTGCCTCAATGTGCAGATCTCATAAATTTAATTTAAAAATCAATGTGGAGGGAAGCATAGCCGAACATTTAGCACGAGAAAAGCATACGTGCAGTGAGATGTGCGTATTTGCATTTCGTTTCGTGCAACCAAATCAGAACTGCTTCCATCTAGTTGAACAACATTAGCCTACGTACGCATAGATAGAATGCTACCGCCGCTTTTGAACTGAAAGTTGACTTCTTCTCATCTACATCTAGACGTCACACCCTCATCTGAAGAGATTGTTCAGGATTGGTTGGTGAGTGTGTGATGTGCGTTGTTCACATTGTTACTGAGAGGGAGGGGGAGAGGTTAAGAGAGATGCCGAAACGGCAAAGTAAGTGTTGCTGCTTAAACAAAATGATGACTGAAATACTCGATATTTGCAATAACACTTTAATGTATCTCACGTACAGCAATCTGCGATATATCAAGTATACTCGGTATAATTGAAAGTTGGTGAAAGAAGGTTTAAATGGTGCATATTAAGTTAGCCATAATAACTTCCGCTTTTGAGACAGACATAATGTTACACTCAGACATGAGCTCAACTGGTGCACTCCGCTCCTGCACATGAAATTACCGACATTTGTCACCGTTCGATTTCACGTGAACCAATACTCTGTAATACCAACGTGGTTTGATTGGTAGGCTACCGGTAAAGGTACAGTGTTCGGTACCCAACCCTAGTGAGCAAACCTAGCCACAGTGGAGTTCAACAGACACACAGGGCGTAAATTTCAGCGCAGGATTGTGGGTATAGCGCATAATTTATTCAAGTCCCGCAACAGTAGCCATCATAATGCAAGATATTCCCGCACACATTTTACAGCGCTATCTGATAACGTTAATCTAATAATGGAGCGGCTTGAATGCGGGACCGGACGGACCAACTTCTGACTTGAATCGAACTTAAACCCTTGCAGATTTTTTCTCTCTCTCTCTCTCTCTCTCTCTCTCTCTCTCTGTTCTCCATTTGAGGAACGTAATCGAGTGCAGACGTGCACGGGCAGTAAGAGACACGGAGCGTATTGATGTCCTAGGTCAGGTTAATTTCACTTTCTAGAAAACGCATTTATTAGGTTAATTTCACTTTCTAGAAAACGCATTTATTAGGTTAATTTCACTTTCTAGAATACGCATTTATTAGGTTAATTTCACTTTCTAGAACACGCATTTATTAGGTTAATTTCACTTTCTAGAATACGCATTTATTAGGTTAATTTTACTTTCTAGAATACGCATTTATTGGGTTAATTTCACTTTCTAGAATACGCATTTATAATAGCCCCACATCTGTAACATGATGTCCCGCTCCCGCCCGCTAAAGCCCGCATGCAGGAGGGATAGCCTATTCAGCTTTTCTTTCTGTCTCACGAAAGGAGCACACACACCTGAGAAAGACTCCAGATGTCAGTTTCTTGGTTCTGAATGTAAACTAACAACTGAAGTAGGCCTAGTCTGGTGCCCTCTTCCTCAGTCATGCTTTCGATTTTTGACAATGAGCAGCAGGAACAAATTGAACCCACGTAAACGACAATATAGGCTATAGGCCTGCTATCCGTCAGTTATGCTTAAACCCCATTTTTTAATGCTGCCTAACAGAACATCCAGCTGAACTATAGTTATGAACACTACTTTAATCGTTTCCATATTTAATTTTACGCACATATTTAATTTGCGGGAGTGCAGTGAATCATCGGTTTGTCCCGCACCCGCGAACGCACCTCTCTCATCCCGCCTGCTCCCGCAAAGAGCTTTATAAAAGTTGTCCCGCGCCGCACTCTTTTGAATCGGGTGAATCGCGGGTCTACTGCGGGAGTGCAGACCTCTAGTCCTAGGCTAACTATAAGCAGGCCTAGATATACATGGTCCTAGGCTAACTATAAGCAGGCCTAGATATACATGTTCCTAGGCTAACTATAAGCAGGCCTAGATATACATGGTCCTAGGCTAACTATAAGCAGGCCTAGATATACATGGTCCTAGGCTAACTATAAGCAGGCCTAGATATACATGGTCCTGGGCCACCATCTGGAACACTGACGCGAGACTTTCTGATGGTCAGGGACAAGCCCTTTGGCCATTACGATTGGTAAATATCACCGGCTACACCCACGCATGTTAACATAATAACGTAGCCTGTTTCACTACTGTGGAAAACGCCTGCTTACCTTAAATGGTAACGACTACAACCAGGAAAGCCACGGAGAAGCACTAGCCACCAGCAGATCAAACTGGCTAAACCTCTTTCATACTGCACAGAGAGGCTGATAGGCAGGTGTGGTGTGATGATCAGACCTTATCTGACACAATATAATAATTAATATACTTCACATGCCATGCATATGGTTGTTATTATTACTACGCTTAATGTAGACTTTACAACTTTTTTTGAAACTATTATTTTTAACTAATGCATGTCCTTCATATAGTTCACTGGCAATCGCTTTGTACAAAAGCTCTGCCAAATGCCACACACATAAACATAAGCTCACTAACTAGCCTGGTCCAGTCCAAAGCAAATCTAATGGAGGTTTATTTCTCAATTTAACCCTTTTTTAAACAAGTGGCCCCAGAATGCATCTCACTACAAGGATACAAGGATACAAGGATACAAGGAAGTTTATTGTCACATGCATATAGTTACTGGGAGTAAGAAATGCAGTGAAATTATGTCTGGTGTCAGCCTATTTGTGCATTTATGTGGGGGGTAAAAACTGCAGTAGAAGAGGGGTTTAGTAGATTAAGTGGCAAGGGCTGCATAAAAAAAGGTGGGGGAGGATTGGGATTGGGTGGGGGGCACCAACAAGGAGCACCCAAGAGCAACAGGGGCAAGGAAAAACTCCCTTACCAAGGAAGAAACCTTGGGCAGATCCACGGCTCAAGGGGCTAACCCAACTGCCAGGGGTCTTGGTGTGTGTGTTGGGGGGATGACAGGGGAGATGGGATAGTGTGCTGTGCATGTGGGGAGAGGGCAGTGTGCAATATGTGTGTTGGAGAAGCTTCCTCATGAGACAATGTGCTGTGTATTGGGGGGGGGGGGCAGTGTGCTGTAAGTATGTTGGGGATGTGTGTTGGAGAAGCTTCCTGATGAAATAATGTGCTGTGTATGTAGGGGGGGCAGGGACTTACTATTGCAAGCAGAGTCCTGTATGTATGATGTATGTGAGTGATGACAGTGAAGATGTGTGTGTGGGCGGGAGGGGAGTGGAGCAGTGACTGTGTGTGTGTGTGTGTGTAGTGTGTGTGTGGGCAGTGTTCTGTAAGTATGTTGGGGATGTGTATTGGAGAAGCTTCCTGATGAAATAATGTGCTGTGTATGTAGGGGGGGGCAGGGACTTACTATTGCAAGCAGAGTACTGTATGTATGATGTATGTGAGTGATGACAGTGAAGATGTGTGTGTGGGCGGGAGGGGAGTGGAGCAGTGACTGTGTGTGTGTGTGTGTGTGTGTGTAGTGTGTGTGTGGGTAGGTGGGGGCAGTGTGCTGTAAGTATGTAGAGGATGTGTGTTGGAGAAGATCCTGAAGACAATGTGCTGTGTATGTAGGGAGGGGGGGGGGGCAGTGTGCAGCAAGTATGTAGAGGAGGCTTACTGTAGCAAGCAGTGTGCTGTATGTATGTGAAGTGATGACAGTGATGATGTAAGTGTGTGTGTTGGGGATGGGGGTGGTGTGGGGGGTGGGGGGGGCAGAAGGCTAGGCAATCAAGGACATGGGTAGATGGAGAAGAAATCAAAAATAATAAATAAAAAGTTCTATGGAGATGCAAAAGTTGGAGAAAGTCAGATATGTGTGTGTGTGTGTGTGTGTGTGTGTGTGTGTGTTTGTAAAATAAATAAAATAAATAAAATAAATAAAATAAATAAAATAAATAAAAGGTCTGTAGCATAGGGAGAGGGATGTAAAAGTGCTAAAAGTCTTGTATGTGTGTGGGGGGGGGGGGTCATGAGTGCTGAGAAGTGAAGTTAGGGTAGGGTTGGGCACCGAAACACTCTAGTATGGCGCCGACGCAAACCGTAGTAACAACATCGAATAACAATGTGGGTTTCGCTGCAGCCTCATTCTAATGCCACTTAAATCTCTGCCATGTTTTTTTTTTTTTAATACGAGGCATGACTGCACACATCATGCGCCACTTCTAAAGTCTTGCTCTGATAGCTATCTAGCCTATCTGGATGTGGTGCTAACATAAACAGTAGACGTATAAGATATGTTAGCATAAACAGTAAGTATAAGTATATATACTCTTTTGATCCTGTGAGGGAAATTTGGTCTCTGCATTTAGGCCATCCTTAAAAATATTTTCGTTTGCCGTAACCCGACCGACCCTGTCAATTTAGAACCGACCCAAATATTTATTTTTTTCCCCTTTTAGTCCGACCGACTTGCCGGTTCTAAACTTGCGTTAATACCGACCGATTGTTTTTTTTACTCTAAACAACCAATACAAATGCAATAAAATAATATTTATTTTAGTAGGCCTAAGTATTGTGAATATAAATTGCCTACATGCAAACGTAGACTCACTTAAATAAAAACCTGTGGAGTCATCTCTACACCATTGGTTTTACGCATGTCACACTATGGCCTATACGCTTTGTTTCATTCACACAAACTGATAACGCTTTTACTTGGCACAAAGTTCTGGAAGAACTGTGCCCAGATCTTTTCCCATCTCTTCTTCCCCCTAGTCTAACGGTGACCGTGTCGAAGTATTGAAATTGGTTGTGGTCTATTCAGCATTTCTCAAAATATGGGTCCGCAACGTGGAGACTGTTGGTCCGCGGAGTCGTGGAGTGAAATTAGGTGATCAAGAAACCGCGGACCGACAAAAAAAGAAAACAAACGTTTCTGCTATCGATGCCATTAAACATGGAGCCATACAATAAAGTGGTGGTATGAGCATTCATTCAATGCGCGTCTGTGCGAGAGAAACTGAAACTAATCGATAACGTTGGTATCAAAGCTCCGCTTCAACCTGTTGGAAGGCTATTTATTTATTTAACGACAATTAATAGAATGACGTTTTTTGGAACTTCCATAGAAACAGAGCAGAGACTGTATAATACACTGTATAGCATTGAGTATTGTATAGTCAATTTTCAATATAACGTGGCCAAAAGCTATTGTTGCCTTCTTTCTGGGTACATGTAGATGAGCCCTATAACCCCAAAGTCTGCCATGACCGGGACTCGGGTCAAAGAAGTTTGAGAAAGGCTGGTCTATATAACCTGCATCAGAATGAGTTTTGCAATAGTGCGCCTGAAGGCACGGGTTGAAGACCCAGTCAGTTACATCACAATATGCACATTTGTGTAAATTCATACCTACGTAAATCACCATGACCAAAATTGTATTTTTTTTTTTACTTTGAATCTTGAAAAAAAAATATTGACCTACCTACCGACCCATTTTTATTTATTTTTGGCTGTTACTGCAAACAAGAATATTTTTAAGGATGGCCTTATCCCAATCCGTGAATTAGTGAAACACACTCAGCACACAGGTGAACACACAGTGAGGTGAAGCACACACTAATCCCGGCGCAGTGAGCTGCCTGCAACAACAGCAGCGCTCAGGGAGCAGTGAGGGGTTAAGTGCCTTGCTCAAGGGCACTTCAGCCGTGCCTACTGGTCGGGGTTCAAACCGGCAACCCTCCGGATACAAGTATACACAGTAAGTTTACACAGTAGATGTATAAAGCAGAGGGGTGCACCACATGCTAGTGGACTGTGTTTGACGTGATAGGACTACAGTTAGCTGCTACCTCAGCTAGCAGACTGGACAAGGTCATCTGGGAGCATCCTCTACAAAGCCTGATTCATGCCCTCTCCACACACACACACACAAACACACACACACACAGGACTGCATCGCATCATCTGACCAGCATGGTCACAGACACCCTCTGTGTGAGGCCACTGTGAGGACACTTCTCTCTGCAGCCTCAAGGCACCTAGGGAAACACCCCCAACTGTCCTCGGTGATCACACACACACACACACACACACACACACACACACACACACACACAGAGAGTATGCAGCCACTGTCCTCACACTCACAGCAATCCCAAAACACTGCAGGAAGCACCCCTGACACCAGACAGCACCACTGGAACTCAGAACACACACACAAGCCACCACTGAGGACAGGACTCAGAAGGATAGAACACCACCAACTACGGCAGGCAGACAGAAACACAAACACACACACACACACACACACACACACACACACACACACACACACACACACACACAGACAGGCAGACAGAAACACACACACACACACCACCACTGAGGACAGGACTCAGAAGGATAGAACACAACCAACTACGGCAGGCAGACAGACATACACGCACACACACGCACGCACATCCCCAAAGAGGACAGGGCTCAGAGGGGTAGAACACAACCAACCACAGCAGACCCACACACACTCAGATACACATGAGCGCACGCGCACGTTCCCAAAGACAGGGCTCAGGAGGGGGTGTGTACACACACACGCCTACAGATCAACATGACCCTGTTTGCTGTGGCCATGTCTGGTACACACTGCTTACACACTTCCCTTCAGTCTGCCTCTAGAACCTGTAGTCTCAAGTCACAGAAATGCCATAACACACTGAAAGCCATGAATACTCTTCACCATCAATTATATAACAATTCACCACTTACGGCCATTTGTCCACTAAATAAACTTACAACAGCATAAACAAGATGAGATGGCTGTAAAGTGTAATAATCTGACCCCCCACATCAAATCTAGGGCACTACTTGGCAGCTCATACCCCTGCTGCCCTGAAGTCTCCCGGATGGGAAGAGCTTTGGTAGAGAGGTCCCTTCTAAGGAAAGGGTGTGGGACTAGCTTGAGCAACCTTACTGCGCACTGATAAAACTGACTAGATTTCCTGTTTTTTCGACATTCTAATTAAATGTGTACTACTTTCAGCAAATCTCTTCGAAAACGGCATTTAGTTGAACATAAACAACTAATGCAACAATGGTGGCGTTTCAGAGAAAAACGCACATAACACAGTAACTGCGTGAGCATCCGGGCGTTTGGGTGGGTGTAACGAGTAGAGAACAGGTCGGATGGCCTGAGTAAAGGTAGTTTAGGAATCCCCCGAGTGAAATCGGCCAAGCTTTCCTCAAATGTTAGCAAGGTTAGGACCGCTCACGTTAGTTTACAGTGCAGAAGACACGAATGCAACACAAACGCATATCGCGTCACGTAACTGATGGGCCCAGGGCAATATCAAAGGAGATTTCTTACATAAGATTGAACCGACAAATATTTAGCAAGCTAGCTGTGCTAGCCATATCGCTGTTGCATAGCTGGCATGCCGATGGGTGACCTGTGGATACCGTGGCTGCACCATAGATTGGTCCAGAAGCTACTTGACTTGCTAACTTGGCTGATGAGTGAAATTGCTCAACCCTGAATACTCTGATAAACAGTGACCTGCTCGATTAGTTCTGTCCTGCAACAATGTTACCACACGATACAAGGGAGAAATCGATCGTTTACCACGATTAACACTATTTGTAAACACGTGAAAGAAACCGATACTACTACGAAATGGGATTCTCACAGACTTAGGGGGTTGGTATAACTAGTGACCATGAAGTACTGGTCAGCAAACACCGGAGGACCCAACACACCGCAGCCTAGAAACTTGAACGCATACATGTAAAATTTAGTAAGAATCGTCAGCATGGAGACAACCACGTAACGTTATCTCATATTCCTCCAAATTAACAGTTAAGTTACTTAACCTTAACGCCAGCGAAAAGAATGAACTGTCCACGCGGAGACAGGAAAGGTCACTACTAGTTAGCTTGCTCTGGAGAGCTAAGGGAAACAGCCCGAGAAAGCTAGCTCGCTAACATCAAACACGAAACAGGTCTGGCTGCTGTCGAAAGTATCAAGCTAGCTAGCGAGTTAGCTTCACAACTTAGACGGACTATCTCCGTATGTGAAATCGCACGATTAAGCATGTTATTACACATTTAATACATGTTAGGTCGCTTAGCTAAGATGGATGCATCCTCTTATCTGCTGGCAGAAAATTTGACACGCTTGCCAACGAGCAGCAACTCCACCTCAAATGTCTGAACTGTAACGTTAGCCATCCTGGCTAACGCAAATTTGAAACTATCCAAGCTAGACCAAGTTTGCCGTTTAACACACTTCCACCAGTACCACGAACACTTGTTTAACTTTGGAAATACAAACACTTTGGTTATACACTCGTCAGGTAACATTATAGACGCCGGTTAAAAGATCATAGTTTACCTCTTCTAGCCCTCGGAGAATTTTTCTTGCTTAGACTGCTTGCTCTTTCTTCCTCCAGTGCAGCTGCTATCTCCGGGTTGTCTTCCCCATTGTACCACACAAGCAATTCTTCCCCTGGTCCGATTGGCTGAAAGAAGTAAAGAAGAGACTATGGACCAATCAGAATGGAGGTTACTGCAGCATGAGTGGGGCGAAGAGGAAAATGTTCAGGCCTGGAACGTCAAGTCCGAATCAAACACGCGAAGCTCTCTTACAACATGTACAAAAGGGAGTAACGCAAACAAGACGTGAGAAGTAGTTCATTCGAGCAAACACCATCTACGGCTGACCTGTAGCTGCAGTCATAATATAATAGCGGGACAGGGCAAGAAAGGGCCACTTCAAGTCTCTTTTGTGTTGCATAAAATATGGAAAACAGCTATAACACCCTTGGTGTGACGTTGGGACGGGTAAACCAGTAAACGGCAGGAGTTAATGAATAAACCATTAGTCGAAACCTTGATTTGAAAGATGTCTAAGCATTTGATGAGTGGCCCCAAGCAACATACCTGTGTATGTAAATATCTGGACGAAAAGATGTTACACATATTTTAACATTCGTTTAAAACATCCAATTATAAAGGTGACCAAAATATGAAGCCTAGGTTGTCATTAGGATGAGACTTGTTCATGATAGCCTAAACTTTGTAAATGATTTTAGTAAGCAATAAACATGTTGACAGACAGTGCTGTAGCTCAAAAGAGCATATGTCCAAAAGTATTATGCATACATTATACCCATTGCTCGTTAACCAGTGGGCCACGGCTGAAGTGCCCTTGTGCCCTTGAGCAAGGCACCTAACCCCTCACTGCTCCCCGAGCGCCGCCGTTGAAGCAGGCTGCTCACTGCGCCGGGATTAGTGTGTGCTTCACCTCACTGTGTGTTCACTGTGTGCTGTGTGTGTTTCACTAATTCACGGATTGGGATAAATGCAGAGACCAAATTTCCCTCACGGGATCAAAATAGTATATATACTTATACTATACTTATACTTTAATCCGTTCTGTACTGTAGTGTGATTGTAATAACTCTGTAGCACGAGGCCTAATGGCCCAGTTTTGCTTATCAGTGGCGTTCTGCTCATGCTTCAGAGCACGAGGGCTTGTGCACACCTGCAAGGAGTGATCAGATATTAGTGACTAGAGACTGCATTCGAGATCCAATCCAATCCAATAATATAATATATATTACAGCTGGAACTGAACAGAAAATGTCATTATAATGTAATAATACATGATCATCATATCATCATATAATATAATATTCAGTGAAATGTACATTAATATGTGCAACAGGCCACATTAGACCTGTAAATCACCTGTGTGTGTGTGTGTGTGTGTAATCGAAATTGGAATACAAGTCAAAGGTTGAGAGCCTGCAGGGGTTGCATCCTGTAATCTCCGCGCTCAGTCCTTTTCTAATCCATAGCTTCTGAGGAAGAATAATCCACAGACACTTTATTTCAGCATATACATGTGGGATAGCTCAGTAAGATCAGCCTGTACATCTGTACACCAGAATGTGCTCATTCTCCCCATCCATCCCCACATCCATCCATCTCCCCATCCATCCATCCATCATCCATCCATCCATCCATCCATCCCCCCATCCCCACATCCATCCATCATCCATCATCCATGATTCTGCTGAATTTCAAAATGTTCCTTTCCATGGCAGGTGAAGTTGCTCATATTTGAGCTTCCTGACCCGGCGTGTTCAGGGCTGACCAGAGCACTCGCTCCACTTGCTTCCTGACCCGGCGTGTTCAAGGCCGAACGCAGCACTCGCTCCATGTGCTTCTGACGAGCCCTGTGGGAAGACCACTGCAGCACCTACCTGCTGCACCTTGTCCTAACGGTGCCCACAGACGCTTGTCCTAACGGTGCCCACAGACGCTTGATTTGAATGCTGGAGACGCATCACGTTCACTCTACATGGGCTTACGTCGTCCGTTGCAGAAGTGAATTGTGATTCCGTTGCGTTGCTTTGCTCCGTCGCCTCCGTCAAAACATTTTCAACTTTTGTTGCATCAACGGACAGCATCGCAGGGCACCAGCCAATCAAATTACGGTTATGCTTCAAGGTACACCATAGTACAAACCCCTGACTGAAGGGAAAACCCACCGGCATGCAGTAACACAACACACCTGTGTGCATCTGGGGTAAACAAACCTACCTGCTGCACCATGCATTAAACTAACCTACCCGCAGCACTGTGCATTAAACAAACCTACCTGCTGCACCATGTATTAAAGAGGCCCTATGCAACAATTTTAGCAAAAATTACCTTAATTATGCAGGTTGAGAGTCGTTCTGATGGTTCTACAACACTTTTTGGGTCGTTTGGTGGGTGCTTAGTCTCTCCCTAGTGCTTCTCCGCGGAAAAAACGAATATGCAACTTTCTGGTCGCGGTCCGAACACATCCGGATGTAACTCGGCGGAAATACTCGAAAATGTAGTCAGATTGTAGTTTCTAAGAAGACTGCAAAACGGACTCCGACTTGGCTTTTTTGCTGTTGAAATTGTAAGTAGCCTACCCTTGGGTGAACTTTTTTGTAATGTGATTTGATAGTCTCTTGAACAATGTGTTTGCTCGACCGTTTTATTGTGAGCCCTATGTGTTTAGCTTGGTTTATTGATGGCTAGCTAGTGGGGGTTTAGAGTAGCAGTCACTTGCTACCGAAGCTGCAGGGGGAGCTATGTCGTGAAAAATACGAGCCCAAATCAGGCGAAAACCCAGAAACAGCGAAGGAATAACCAGACCTGCATAGGGCTTCTTTAAACTAACCTACCTGCTGCACCATGTATTAAACTAACTTACCCGCTGCACTGTGCATTAAACAAACCTACCCTCTACACCTTGTACTAAACAAACCTACCTGCTGCACTGTGTATTAAACAAACCTACCCGCTGAACCTTGTACTAAATGCAAATGTAAATGTAAACAAACCTACCCTCAACACCTTGCAGTAGCCTGAAGTAGATGCACCTACCCGCAACACCTTGCAGTAGCCTGAAGTAGATGCACCTACCCGCAACACCTTGTAGTAGATAAACCTAGTAGAGGTAGCAGTAGATGCACACCTTAGCCCCTAGATGTTGTAGCAGGTGTTGTAGTAGGTGTACCCATAGCACCTTGTAGTAGATGTACCTACCCGTAGCACCTTGTAGTAGATGTACCTACCCGTAGCACCTTAGCACCTTGTAGTAGATGTACCTACCCGTAGCACCTTGTAGTAGATGGCTCTGTTGATCTCCAGCGGGAAGAGGTTCTGCTCCTGTGTGGATCGGGCCCAGTTCACATAACGGAGCCAGTTCCCCTGCAAAGGGTCCGTGGCATCGACACACATCCAGCCTCGCGTCGGGAAGTACACCTTGGGGGGCAGGAAGAGAGAGAGAGAGAGAGAGAGATGGAGATAGAGAGAGATGGAGAGATGTGCGGCATTACCTGTGTGTGTGTGTGTGTGTGTGAGAGAGAGTGTGTGTAATGGCTGAACTGCCTACAAAGGACTGTACATCGCACGCCACCACCGTATCGTTGCACCGTCAGTGAAGGAGCTCCGCAACAATGCCAACTTTACTGCAATTCATCACAATGAAAAGATCAAGACAGACTGGTTCTCCCCCCCACACGAACAGTGCGGAACATTGGAAACTGCCATAAATAACTTACCAAATACACCTGACATAGTTGTAATTAATGAACACACCAAAGCCGTTAATAATAGAAATTGGTTGCTCTTTCGATGCTTACATGGACATCTGCTATGCTTCAAAACTGTTAAAATATCAACCATGGTACAATGTTTTCAATAACCCTGGCTACTCCTGTAAAATCACTGCCCTCACTTTTGGAAGTTTAGGCCATGTGCACAGGACAGGGTTCTCACTGTAAGTCAAATGTAAAATTCCATGACTTTTCCCTGACTTTCCCTGACAAAAAAATGAATTTCCATGACTTACTATACTATTTACTAACGTATAGCGTTCAAGAATATTTTACTTTTTAGCGTGAGAGATGAATAAATGGGAATTGAATAAACAAAGTTGAGACACTCAAGGAAACAGTAAAGCAAATTAACAGATATGCACCAGTTCTGTGTGGAAATACTTTTCAATTTTAACCTGCTACAACAAAATTCCCTGATATTCCATGACTTTGCTACAAAAATGATAAAATTCCCTGACTTTCCATGTCTGGAATAGACTTTGCAAAATTCCATGATATTCCAGAAATTCCATGACCCGTGGGAACCCTGACAAGATGTGTGTACGAGGCCTGCAGATCTGTGGACTACATAAGAACAAGGCCAAGAAACTGACAAAATATTGCTCTGTATCAGCAGTAATTGGTAGCCTCTACATATGGAGGCGTAGGTGCCACCTTTACCCCTAATGTGCATAATGGACTGGATATTGGCTGCTGTTGTACACCTTTCTATCAAATTTGGATTATGCCATGATATATGCTTATCTTCTAATCCAAATAAAGAATTTAAATGTGTGTGTGTGTGTGAGTGAGTGAAAGTGTGTGTGTGTGTGTGTACTGGTCACCTCCCACATGTAGACGTTACTGGTCACCTGGGACCTCTTCTTCCTCTCCCCCACAAAAGGCCCGAAGCGCTTGCCTCTGGGGATGGTCTGCACCGCCCACACACCTGGGGGGCAAAAAGGGTTGGGGGGGGGGGGGGGGGGGAGTAATAAGGGTTGGGAGAAAGTTGAGAGGAAGAGAAAGTGTTTTGTTGCTAAAGAGCAGCTGCTATCGCTGTTTACATGGTCACATGCCACAAGGTTGCTCAAACAGCCAATCAGCACACAGCAGTTGAGCTGGCCAATCAGCACATGGCTGCAGAGCCTTTTTAAACCTGTCACTTCAACCTTCAAAACAGGAGCAGGAGACGTTTGAACAGTTTGTCCCATTCAGCAGGGGAATACCACCCCTGCTGAAAACAAAACAACCTGACCAGCTTAAAGTGGTTTGCTGATTGACCAGCTTGTTAACCAGCTTGTTTGACCACCCCTATGATGGTTGACCTGCTAGACCAGCAAAACTCTTGCGAAAACATACCTTCAAACCAGCATGACCATCTTACACAACAATGTCAAGCTTGACACCAGCATGACCGCAGAAAATACTGCACTACTGTGTGTGTTACTCCACTGAGGGGAAAGACTGCACTTGAAGCACTTGAAAGACTGCACTTGAAAGACTGCACTTGAGGGGCAGCCGTGGCCTACTGGTTAGCGCTTCAGACTTGTAACCGGAGGGTTGTGCCTTACTCCACTGAGTGGAAAGACTGCACTATTATGCACTATTGTGCCTTACTCCACTGAGGGGAAAGACTGCACTATTATGCACTATTATGCCTTACTCCACTGAGGGGAAAGACTGCACTATTATGCACTATTGTGTGTCTTACTCCACTGAGGGGAAAGACTGCACTATTATGCACTATTATGCACTATTGTGTCTTACTCCACTGAGGGGAAAGACTGCACTATTATGCACTATTATGCACTATTGTGTCTTACTCCACTGAGGGGAAAGACTGCACTATTATGCACTATTGTGTCTTACTCCACTGAGGGGAAAGACTGCACTATTGTGCACTATTGTGTGTTACTCCACTGCTCTGGGGCTGTATGTGCACTATTGTGTGTTACTCCACTGCTCTGGGGCTGTATGTGCACTATTGTGTGTTACTCCACTGCTCTGGGGCTGTATGTGCACTATTGTGTGTTATTCCACTGCTCTGGGGCTGTATGTGCAAGTGTGCACTATTGTGTGTTATTCCACTGCTCTGGGGCTGTATGTGCAAGTGTGCACTATTGTGTGTTATTCCACTGCTCTGGGGCTGTATGTGCACTATTGTGTGTTATTCCACTGCTCTGGGGCTGTATGTGCACTATTGTGTGTTATTCCACTGCTCTGGGGCTGTATGTGCACTATTGTGTGTTATTCCACTGCTCTGGGGCTGTATGTGCACTATTGTGTGTTACTCCACTGCTCTGGGGCTGTATGTGCACTATTGTGTGTTATTCCACTGCTCTGGGGCTGTATGTGCACTATTGTGTGTTATTCCACTGCTCTGGGGCTGTATGTGCACTATTGTGTGTTATTCCACTGCTCTGGGGCTGTATGTGCACTATTGTGTGTTATTCCACTGCTCTGGGGCTGTATGTGCACTATTGTGTGTTACTCCACTGCTCTGGGGCTGTATGTGCACTATTGTGTGTTATTCCACTGCTCTGGGGCTGTATGTGCACTATTGTGTGTTACTCCACTGCTCTGGGGCTGTATGTGCACTATTGTGTGTTATTCCACTGCTCTGGGGCTGTATGTGCACTATTGTGTGTTACTCCACTGCTCTGGGGCTGTATGTGCACTATTGTGTGTTACTCCACTGCTCTGGGGCTGTATGTGCACTATTGTGTGTTACTCCACTGCTCTGGGGCTGTATGTGCACTATTGTGTGTTACTCCACTGCTCTGGGGCTGTATGTGCAAGTGTGCACTATTGTGTGTTACTCCACTGCTCTGGGGCTGTATGTGCACTATTGTGTGTTACTCCACTGCTCTGGGGCTGTATGTGCACTATTGTGTGTTACTCCACTGCTCTGGGGCTGTATGTGCACTATTGTGTGTTACTCCACTGCTCTGGGGCTGTATGTGCAAGTGTGCACTATTGTGTGTTATTCCACTGCTCTGGGGCTGTATGTGCACTATTGTGTGTTATTCCACTGCTCTGGGGCTGTATGTGCACTATTGTGTGTTACTCCACTGCTCTGGGGCTGTATGTGCACTATTGTGTGTTATTCCACTGCTCTGGGGCTGTATGTGCACTATTGTGTGTTATTCCACTGCTCTGGGGCTGTATGTGCACTATTGTGTGTTACTCCACTGCTCTGGGGCTGTATGTGCACTATTGTGTGTTACTCCACTGCTCTGGGGCTGTATGTGCACTATTGTGTGTTACTCCACTGCTCTGGGGCTGTATGTGCACTATTGTGTGTTACTCCACTGCTCTGGGGCTGTATGTGCACTATTGTGTGTTACTCCACTGCTCTGGGGCTGTATGTGCAAGTGTGCACTATTGTGTGTTACTCCACTGCTCTGGGGCTGTATGTGCACTATTGTGTGTTACTCCACTGCTCTGGGGCTGTATGTGCACTATTGTGTGTTACTCCACTGCTCTGGGGCTGTATGTGCACTATTGTGTGTTACTCCACTGCTCTGGGGCTGTATGTGCAAGTGTGCACTATTGTGTGTTATTCCACTGCTCTGGGGCTGTATGTGCACTATTGTGTGTTATTCCACTGCTCTGGGGCTGTATGTGCACTATTGTGTGTTACTCCACTGCTCTGGGGCTGTATGTGCACTATTGTGTGTTATTCCACTGCTCTGGGGCTGTATGTGCACTATTGTGTGTTACTCCACTGCTCTGGGGCTGTATGTGCACTATTGTGTGTTACTCCACTGCTCTGGGGCTGTATGTGCACTATTGTGTGTTACTCCACTGCTCTGGGGCTGTATGTGCACTATTGTGTGTTACTCCACTGCTCTGGGGCTGTATGTGCAAGTGTGCACTATTGTGTGTTACTCCACTGCTCTGGGGCTGTATGTGCACTATTGTGTGTTACTCCACTGCTCTGGGGCTGTATGTGCACTATTGTGTGTTACTCCACTGCTCTGGGGCTGTATGTGCACTATTGTGTGTTATTCCACTGCTCTGGGGCTGTATGTGCACTATTGTGTGTTATTCCACTGCTCTGGGGCTGTATGTGCACTATTGTGTGTTATTCCACTGCTCTGGGGCTGTATGTGCACTATTGTGTGTTATTCCACTGCTCTGGGGCTGTATGTGCACTATTGTGCACTATTGTGTGTTACTCCACTGCTCTGGGGCTGTATGTGCACTATTGTGCACTATTGTGTGTTATTCCACTGCTCTGGGGCTGTATGTGCACTATTGTGCACTATTGTGTGTTACTCCACTGCTCTGGGGCTGTATGTGCTTATCTGGGTGAACACGTCTTCACAGCCTCTCATTCAGTTCCTCTTCAAACCTGGAAAATAGGACTGGGTGGCGAATATGAAAGCCTCAGGAAGCGTGTGTGTGCGTGTGTGTGTGTGTGTGTGTGTGTGTGTGTGTGTGTGTGTGTGTGTGTGAGTGAAAGCCAGAGCGTGAGTGTGAGTATGAGCATGTGTGTGATTATGCTATGGAGAGATTGGAGAGGATTTTGACGAGCGAGCATGAATTCATGAGGCATCGCTGGATTAAACCCAGAGAGTCATGCCACTCACATGCCCACTACACTACTGTCATGCCACTCACATGCCTACCCACTACACTACTGTCATGCCACTGCTTACCCACTACACTACTGCTCACCCACTACACTACTGTCATGCCACTGCTTACCCACTACACTACTGTCATGCCACTGCTTACCCACTACACTACTGCTCACCCACTACACTACTGTCATGCCACTGCTTACCCACTACACTACTGTCATGCCACTGCTTACCCACTACACTACTGCTCACCCACTACACTACTGTCATGCCACTGCTTACCTACTACACTACTGTCATGCCGCTGCTTACCCACTACACTACTGCTCACCCACTACACTACTGTCATGCCACTGCTTACCCACTACACTACTGCTTACCCACTACACTACTGTCATGCCACTGCTTACCCACTACACTACTGGCTCCAACCCACGCCAGCCTGAACCTGAACCTGAATGGGAGTAGAGAGCTTAAAAGAGACATGTGCACAACCACAGTGTCTAGAGTGCACCTCCCACATCACACCTCCACAGTGTCTAGAGTGCACCTCCCACATCACACCTCCACAGTGTCTAGAGTGCACCTCCCACCTCACACCTCCACAGTGTCTAGAGTGCACCTCCCACATCACACCTCCACAGTGTCTAGAGTGCACCTCCCACATCACACCTCCACAGTGTCTAGAGTGCACCTCCCACCTCCCAAGTGTCTAGAGTGCACCTCCCACATCACACCTCCACAGTGTCTAGAGTGCACCTCCCACCTCCACAGTGTCTAAAGTGCACCTCCCACATCACACCTCCACAGTGTCTAGAGTGCACCTCCCACATCACACCTCCACAGTGTCTAGAGTGCACCTCCCACATCACACCTCCACAGTGTCTAGAGTGCACCTCCCACCTCCACCTCCACAATGTCTAGAGGTGGGAGCTTACCACCACAGTCGGTAAGCTCCAATATACGAAGTGGGTGATAACGGGATTTTCACTATGAAACAATGTAGCCTCATGGATAAGGTAAATGACAGATTTAAGCGAAGGGGAGAATTTGCGTATAGTGAAATGCGCATAGTTATGCGTTTTTTATAACTTACGCACCCTTACACACATTGGAGAATTCCCCCCTAGGTGTCTAGCAGCAGCAAATCTGACCATCAACCGCTAAATCTGAATTCGCTAGGGCTACAGTAACGTACCTTGGGAAGGTCGAAGGACAGGGCAAAGTGCATCCTATGTGAGCAAAGGTCAACGCGATTGACCACTTTCCTCTGCCGGCCACCAAGAAGGAACTGATGCGGTTCCTAGGTATGATCGGCGTCTACCGGTGCTTCTGTAAAAGTTTCTCCACGGCCGTGGAGCCTCTAACTTGTCTATTGAAGGCGTCAGCTGGTTCATCTCCATGGTCGTGGAGCCTCTAACTTGTCTATTGAAGGCGTCAGCTGGTTCATCTGGTCTGCCTCCTGCCAGAACGCGTTCGAGTCAGTCAAACGACTCCTCACGACCTCACCAGTTCTAATGGCTCCTCAATTTTCGAAGCCCTTCCAACTTGAGGTGGACTCTCTGGGCCAGATGTACGTACATTTGCGAACGTAGCGTTATCAGCGTCATAGACAAACCGCACATTGCGAACGCTGTCAGACCCAAGTTTCCCTCGTATTTATCAATCGTTCAATCCTTAGTGTAAACTGCGCTTTTATCTGCCTTTCTCCGCCCATAAACGCAATTTATGAACGTCCACAACTGAATGGCAGCGCCTACAAGCGCAGTTGAATGAAGTTAACTGATGAGAACATTAAAAAGAATCAAACGTTTACCAATAAAGAGGCACCATTGGACTTCAATCCAACACATATATAGACGCTTTACAAAATATGGATTAATTCGTCTTGTGCGACGTTTTGCCAAAATCGGGGAAGCACAAATTTATGTCCACTATTAAATTACGGTTTTGCCAAAATATTGCCAAAATCGGGGAAGCACAATTTTGTGTCCACTATTAAGTTACGGTTTTGCCAAAATGTCTACTCACTCAGAATGCCTTTTCCGATATCTTACCGCCCATTCCAAACTGTGGTTAGTAGGAACCGCCCGGATTTACAGATCCACCTTCGTTCATCACCAAAGAAGAAATGCAGATAAAAAGCGTCCTTAACTTGGGAGCTGTCACCAGAGCGATGAGAAAAAGAAAAAAAAAAAAAAAAACTGCGGCGTCTTAGAATCAGCGACAAAAGTATATTATCTCTGCGGTTGGAACCTCCATGAAAGTAATTGTAGGTGAATAATTACTTAATATTAATCTTAGACTGGCGAACTTCAGGAAAAACTCAGGAATCAGGTTTATTCTGTTACAAGCAGAGAGAGTACAACAAAAGGTCTATGTAGGCCTAGCCCAGGCCAGGCCTAGGTTGGCCTGAAGCCAACTATTCTCTTCCGCTCTACATCCTTAGTCCAAGTCTAGAAAATCTGATCTCACAAACATTGCAGTTTAGTTACTTTTAAATGGTTTAAACAAAGAACAAAGTGGCGCCAAGAACAAGCCCACTTGATTGGTTCTACAGTTGGTATCAGACACACCTACTCACACCCACTTCACACCTATGCATTCTTGTCAGAATAGCATGAGGAGAGATATCTTATATATCAGAAATATCACTTATAGAATGTTCCAAACATTCTCACAATCACATCATTACAATCCATGTAATGAGACTATCAAAATGATACCAGACATGAATACATTTACATTTCATGATACATGGATACATTATATCAAGGTAGCATCCTTTGTCTTGTGTAAGTGATAGGCCTTAAACCAGCACATTAGCATTCCATTGGGGGAGGGGATGGGGTCTTTGTTTAAAACCAAGATGGGTTACATGGCTAACTAAAAGTAGTCTTGAAGTTAAATTATTATCCATTTTAACCATACATTTTATTGCTATCAGCGATCAAAATACTTGTGCACGTAGGCTATGGAAGATTGGTCAAATCTAGCAAGTAGGAAAGTTTAAGTGAATGACGTGAAAGTGAAAGTAAGACATTCGAAAGGCCAACGAAAGTTAATGTTGCTTTTGATAGTACAAATACTTACAAAACTGGTGCTCTAAATAGCGATTCTGTTGTCTTTGAAAGGTTCTCTTATTGACGCATTGAACTGCAATTTGGATTAACACCTGCTTTTACAAGGCACCAGGGCCACACTAAACAGCCCTCATGCCACAAACCCCATAACTACGGCTGAAAAGACCGTTATTCTCAAACTGAGAATATCTACAAACAAATAGGAACTACTGTCACCACACACACACACACCAGCACTTCATGTACTGAGAAGAAAACCATAGTTTAATACATATCATTAATAAATGATTACATAATTTCATAACAATTATTCTAGTGATTATGCAAGTGTGTGTGTGTGTGTGTGTGTGTGTGTGTGTGTGTGTGTGTGTGTGTGTGTGTGTCCTCACCTATGCAGTGTTGGTTGATGGCTGATGGTCCGAGTGTGTGTGTGTCCTCACCTATGCAGTGTTGGTTGATGGCTGATGGTCCGAGTGTGTGTGTGTGTGTGTGTGTGTGTGTGTGTGTCCTCACCTATGCAGTGTTGGTTGATGGATGATGGTCCGAGTGTGTGTGTGTGTGTGTGTGTGTGTGTGTGTGTGTGTGTGTGTGTGTCCTCACCTATGCAGTGTTGGTTGATGGCTGATGGTCCGAGTGTGTGTGTGTCCTCACCTATGCAGTGTTGGTTGATGGCTGATGGTCCGAGTGTGTGTGTGTGTGTGTGTGTGTGTGTCCTCACCTATGCGGTGTTGGTTGACGGCTGACGGTCCGAGCCTCATGTTCTCTGGTAGTGCTTTCCACACATGGGGGGGGACGTCCTCCAGGGTCTCCCGAACCCCCCCGCTAACACACAGCCTTCCAGACCCGCCAGTCACAGCCATGCTGGCCAGGGGTCATACACCTGCTCACACACACACACACACACACACACACACACACACAAATGCTCAGGTCAAACCACACATGTACACCTTGTCCCGCCACGTCGGCTTGTCCTAACAAGGGCTACTGTGCAGGCAGGTGATAGAGACCAGAAGAGCAGCAGAGTTAAACCCTGAGGTCAACCCTGAGGACAACCCCTATGGTCAACCCTGAGGACAACCCCTATGGTCAACCCTGAGGTCAACCCTGAGGTCAACCCTGAGGTCAACCCCTATAGTCAACCCTGAGGACAACCCTGAGGTCAACCCTGAGGACAACCCCTATGGTCAACCCTGAGGTCAACCCTGAGGTCAACCCTGAGGACAACCCCTATGGTCAACCCTGAGGTCAACCCTGAGGTCAACCCTGAGGACAACCCCTATGGTCAACCCTGAGGACAACCCTGAGGTCAACCCTGAGGACAACCCCTATGGTCAACCTTGAGGTCAACCCTGAGGACAACCCCTATGGTCAACCCTGAGGACAACCCCTATAGTCAACCCTGAGGACAACCCCTATGGTCAACCCTGAGGTCAACCTGAGAAAAAGTGTGGGACAGTTTCAGATAGATACTGTACAGCCAAAATTACCAATCCTGGTGTGCTGACGTTATCGGCCGATGTTAGCTATGTGCTGATCTATCAGTATAGACATTTATAGCTTCCGATAATTATTTTTCGATTAATTAAAGGAAAGCCAAATACTGATCCTTCATCTACATTTCCAATATTGTTTTAAAGAGACAGTGTAGAGATGTTTTAGGCTACGTTTACACGTGGCCGGCTATTTTCATAAACGGACATTTCACACTCTCCATTTTCAAAAATAACATCGTGCACACCTGTCAGTTTTCAGAAAAGTTTTCCTTTACACTAACCCAGGTATATGCCTTCAAGAGCATGCCAAAGCTGTACGTGGCAGTATAACGAGAAGCTTAAGCCCATGTTAGCCAATAAGAATCCCGAAAAAATATCAACAACAGCAACGAATCACTTCTTCTTTATCTTTTGAACTGAGAAAAAATCTCCGCCTCGTCACATAAATCTCCGTTTGTACCTCTTTAGACGCAAACGAACAAACAGAGTTTTCCCAAAAAAACGATCATCCCGGAGTTTTTAAAAACTCCGTTTGCGGGAGGGATAAAACCTCCGTTTGCATCTAAATGACAGGATCAAACGGAGAAAAACATCACCGGTTGCATCGTTTACATTTTTCGTCTAAACAGGGCCTTAGAGACAGTGAAGAGATGTTTTAAAGATACAGTGAAGAGATGTTTTAAAGATATAGTGAAGAGATGTTTTAAAGATATAGTGAAGGGATGCTTTAATAGTCCAAAAGAGACAGTGAAGAGATGTTTTAAAGATATAGTGAAGGGATGCTTTAATAGTCAGACTGGCCACAGGAGTGCCGCATCAAAGATATTTCTGGTCTGAATATTCACATTCACACGTGCCATGGTGGCATTCTGAATGAACTGTAAGTCATATGAGAGTATTATATGGACGTTATCTCTCATTATCACCCGGAGAGAAGAAATACTCTTTTCTGATTGGTTGGCGGGGTGGCTTTTAATTCTGAATAATGGGACACCTATGAAGTAGATCTGGTAAAAAAAGTTTAATCGCCGTTCCATATCAATGCTTATGAATGGTAACTATAACAACGATAGTAGGACGACGGTTGAGCCTGGAGGCAGGCTTCGTAACAATGGAATCAACTGCAAACAAGCTAACTGTCCAAGCTGAACTAGTGAGCTTCTTTTTAAACGGAACCGTGTGTTTCCTTTGTTTTACAGTGGCAACTGGGTGATAAGCGGGATAACGGCCTTCGAGGTGTGTCCAGTTATATGGAATTACCGTATTTTCCGGACTACAAGTCGCTCCTGAGTATAAGTCGCATTAGTAAAAAAATTCGTCATGAACAGGAAAAAAACATATATAAGTCGCACCGGACTATAAGTCGCATTTATTTATAAATGTATTTCACAAAATCCAAAACCAAAAACAGAGACTATGTAACTGGATTATTGAGGCCAAAAAGATTAATGTTAATGAAGACGAAGGAGTGAAGGCAGCCAAGAGGAGGGCAGGAAGGTCATTGCAAAGCAAAAGATTCACTGAAAGAAAATACCATGTGGTACACCAAAATGTATCTAAAATGTGGAGAATACAATGCAATCAAGCATTTTGGGCAATGTGGAGTCACAGGCTGGCAGCAGATTAAATGCTCACAAGAGAGAAAAAGATGCAGTTTTAGACGTGACTGAAGCAAGCCAGGCGATAGGCCTATAGGCCCCACGGTAATTGTAAAGCAATTTACAAAAGATTCACTGAACAAAAATGCTGATATGATACATGAAAATTTTGCTAAAAATGTGGAGAATGCAATGCAATCAAGCATTTTGGGCGATGTGGAGTCACAAGCTGGCAGCAGATTAAATGCTCACGATAGAGAAAAAGACGGTTTTAAAAGGACGTGACCGAAGCTGAGGCAAGCCAGGCAATAGGCATATAGGCCCGACGGTAATTGTAAAGCAATTTACAAAAGATTCACTGAACAAAAATGCTTATATGGTACATGAAAATGTAGCTAAAAATGTGGAGAATGCAATGCAATCAAGCATTTTGGACGATGTGGAGAGACAAGCCGGCAGCAGATTAAATGCTCGAGAGAGAAAAATATGCGGTTTTAAAAGGACGTGCAGACCGAAGCTGCAGCAAGCAGGTGATATTTAGAAATTTATTTCACAAAATCCAAGACTAAGAACAGACAGACTATGTAACTGAACACATTGAGGCCAAAAATATTGAGAATTCTACAGGGAATCTTGAAGACGAAGATGTGAATAGTGGCAAGAGGCAAGCCGAAGGCTGCTGACAAGTGCCCGACGCTATTGTAAAGCAATTTACAAAAGATTCACTGAACAAAAATGCTGATGTGGTACATGAAATTTTAGCAAAAAATTTGGAGAATGCAATGCAATTAGGGATGTCCGATATTGGCTTTTTTGCCGATATCCGATATGCCGATATTGTCCAACTCAATTTTCGATTCCGATATCAGCCGATACCGATGTCGATATGTGGGTTATTTTTCCTCAAAACTAATTTAGGTAACATCACATATCTCCTGTTGTGGAATTAACGCAACATGCTTAATGTTATTGTGATGCCCCACTGGATGCATTCTTGAATGCAACAAGGCTTTCCAAATGTTAACATTGTCTGTGCAAAATAAGAAAAATACTTCAACTTAATTTAGGGAAAAAGTGCCATGTTTATTTATTTATTTTTAAATGTCTCAAACAACAGTTTGGATTACACTCTCCCTGAGAATCTTGACAATGCCCACAACAAATAGGACAAATTTGACTTCTTCACAAATGATAAAACATTGTACCTGAACAACTATGTGCAACATAGCAGAATGTAAAGCCAACTAAAATAACAGGCATAGTGTATGACAGGTTACCCCTTTTCTGTGTTAAATGAGCCTGCATTTGTAGGATGCTTCATGAACTGTTTCTTTAACTAAAACTCAATCACCTTAATTGAATGAATGCACAAATATGAGTCAATTACAATGTGGCAACTATACTGCACAATTTTGAAAATATTTGTTTGAGCTACAAAAAAGAGGTGATTTGAGCAATTAGCTTCTCGTCGTGGCTGTAAACAACACTGTTCAACTCGGGTAAGCAAACATCTGTTAAATACTTGCGATTGGGCATGGTAAAGCGTGGCTCGAGGAACTCCACAAGATTGGTGAATCCGGCGTCTTGCATGATTGAAAAGGGCTGGTTATCCAGTGCAATACACTTGATGATTTTCCGATTGATGGCTTTTGCCCTGGGGTGGTCCTTGGCGTATTTCTGTTTTTTTCTCGGTGGACTCTTTGAGCGTCTTTTTTTTCAGTGCCGCCGCCTGTCCCTGTTGCTTTTTCTCATTGTTTTGCTGCACAAATGCCGCGTAACTCTCTGAATGATTCATCCTGAGGTGGGAGATTAAATTGGAAGTATTGAAGGAAGAAGTCTTGGTTCCGCCTCGCATAACTGACGCTTTGCAGTCATTGCAAATCGCAAGTTTAACGTCCGAAGGAGACACTTGAAAATGAATTCGAAACAGAGCGAGCAAGTTTGTTACTGCAGCTGTCACTCCCCGATGGACACAGCCATCCACGCTTGTTTGTATGCTTCAAGATGCAGCTTGATGAGGTCATCATCTGTACACCGGTAAACGCTTCAGGACGCAAGCATTATTTTATCGGTTTTAAGGCAAAAAAAATCCGATAACGATATTAACAGATATTACATTTTTATGCTAATATCGGGCCGATAATATCGGTGGGCCGATATTATCGGACATCTCTAAATGCAATCAAGCATTTTGGACGATATAGCGTATTGGCACAAGCTGGCAGCAGAACAAATGCTCACCGAGAGAGCGAGAGAAAAAAGATGCGCATTTAAAACCAGGGCCTAAATTTCAGCGCGGGATTGCGCATAAATTATTACTAAGTATTGAGCATACTAATAAAAGTCCCGCAACGCTAGCCATCATAATGCGAGAAATTCCCACACATTCTACAGCGCTGTCTGACGTTAATCTAATAATGGAGCGGCCTGAAAGCGGACCAACTCTGACTTCAATTGAACCCCATGCAGAGACACACACACGCGCGCGCAGGACCACTTTGGGGGTGCCTCTCTCTCTTTGCTCTCTCTCTCTCTCAGCAGGATTTGTCACCGCTAAAGTCAAATTATTATAGCCTATTACGTGCTTCTACATCAACCGCTATCGACAGGAAAGGAAAACAAACGTTTAGCGATCAGGAACCGCAAACACAGAAGGATGACAGCCTATAATATAACGCGAGAGAACATGGATGTGTTCTCCATTTGAGGAACGTTATAATCGATTGCGGACGTGAACAGACAGCTAGGCCTACAGACAGGGAGCGCATAGTAGGCCTACTTTCACTTTCTGTGCGTATTCACGTGAAAGATAATTAGTAGCCAAACAGTGATCAAATATTACATGGCAGTGAGTTTTGTTTTCAAATGTTTTCATCCAGGTCCAGATAACAGGTGAGGAATGTTTAGGGGACAGACTATCGTGAATCCTGAATTTATGGCTGGGCAAAGCAGAGCACCTTTATTTGGACCATGGCTTGTAGCCTATTCGAGTCAGCTATAGGCCTTCATTTCTTGCGTTTTACTGTGAGACATAGGCCTATACTTTTCGTTTGGAATACCGGTAGGCTATCAATGGCATTGGGTCACGATTAAGTTTCATGTATGAAAGAGTGTCGGGATGTCCATCCGCTTATTGCGAGATAAGGCATCCGCTTTCATTCATTCATTCATTCATGGAACGTGTGCTGTGCTGCAAGAGAAACCTTATTCCGTATAGCCAAAGAGGTCTAAGATGATTTACTTTTTTATAAAATTCGTAGGCTGATGCCTGGCAGCAACAATTGTGTTTAAATGTAGGTTAACCTGGGGCTGCGTGCTACTGGTAGCTTGAGAGCAACGTGTTGGAGACTCATGGTGTAGGACAATGACTTCGTTGGCAACAATATTGAACCAACCAACAATATAAATTATTAAGAAGAGCTATTTTATGAGTTAAATTGAAACAAAATTATACTGGCTTTTATTTGTCCGAATCTGAGGCCCAGCTATAAATAGAATCCCGGCAGTAATTTGAGGATTTAAGTATGCACGTGTGTTTCACGACTTGTGCATTTGAGAGCGCTCTCTCAAGGCTGTAGACGATAATGTTTCATGTAGGGTTCATGTCAGTTAATATAAATTAACATTTAAAAACATGTTCAATTATATCATTTTTTTTCATATATAAGTCGCACCTGACTATAAGTCGCAGGACCAGCCAAACTATGAAAAAAAGTGCGACTTATAGTCCGGAAAATACGGTAATGGACTCGGAGGAGTTCTTTGCCCCTCACCCTTGTCCATTAATTCCGTATAACAGGACACCTCGACGGTTGATCAGCTGTGTTCTAATTAAGCACCCGAGAGGCCAATCACAATCAAGGACTGGAACTATCAGTTTTAGAAAGAATGTTTGATTCAAGTTCAGCGTGTTTTGTTTGCGAACTATTTGTTTCTCAGCAAAAGCCACGATGAAACGGTAACAAATAGGCTACAGCCTAAGCTATGTCTGCTAAAGTCATATCGTGGGGAATTTATTGTTTTGTTTTGGCAAGTTTTAGTTAGTTTATATATTCTTTTGATCCCGTGAGGGAAATTTGGTCTCTGCATTTATCCCAATCCGTGAATTAGTGAAACACACTCAGCACACAGTGAACACACAGTGAGGTGAAGCACACACTAATCCCGGCGCAGTGAGATGCCTGCAACAACAGCGGCGCTTGGGGAGCAGTGAGGGGTTTGGTGCCTTGCTCAAGGGCACGTCAGCCGTGCCTACTGGTCGGGGTTCGAACCGGCAACCCTCCGGTTACAAGTCTGAAGCCCTAACCAGTAGGCCACGGCTGCCCCACAGACGCTTCTTGACCTCTCAGGTCTCAGGAGAAAAACCTGTTAGTAAAACCTGCTATTAGAACTAAACATGGTGAAGCAGCTTTTAGCTACTATGCGGTTCAGCTCTGGAACTAACTTTCGGATGACATCAAAAATGCCCCAACTGTAGCCAGTTTTAAATCTAGACTTAAGACCAAACTGTTCTCAGATGCCTTCTGTTAACTGCACTGAGTTACAAATTCAGAATCTGTCTTTTAATTATTCTACCATGTAATGTTTATGTTGTCGTTTTAATTCTTTATTTTAAAATGATTTTACCTTATGCGTTTTATGTTTTCTTTTTTGTTATGATCTTTACTTTTTTAGCTATTCTTTGATATTGCCTTCTATGCTTTTATTTGCTATTACTGTTTGCTTTTGTTTATGTAAAGCACATTGAATAACCTCTGTATATGAAATGCGTTTTATAAATAAACATTTCTTTCTTGGCACAATGTTTAAATTCTTATTTTGCACGTCTCGTTTATGAGCAACGCGCCAAGGGCTGTGGCAACTAACGACCTGAAGGGGGGATCTGGCGCGTTGTCTAAAAATCGCTATCGTACACTACCTAAAGTGCATTACGCCACTGACCAAAAGGCACCTAGTCAGAAGTCCATGGCGAGTTGTTTATGTTATTTTAAGAGCACATTATCAACAGTACTATGAGCGGGTGCTCCACGCACCATGCTTCTCTCATCCACGAAGGCACACCGGCGCACGTCCATGCAAAACATTACAAATTACACGTTACAATGGGAAACATAATTAGAATAAAGATATTACGAAATACATCTCACAATGAGTAGTTAATGGGTAGTTATTCACCATCATGTGCAAATTGGTAATGACGGAGAGGCAAATATGAAGCACAGATGAAGACGCACTGTCACAAGATGTAATCAACTCCTCTGCAGGATAAACGTTTTTTATTCAGTCATTCGAACATTATTCGGGGAAGTGTGGCTTTTTCCAAGGCTATGTTTTCGATAGGAACCCATTGTCAGTCAATAGGGCCCCAGGTCTTTTCACACACACCCCACACACACACCCTAATGTCCAGCAATATCTCCCCACACACACCCCCTAATGTCCAGTAATATCTCTGCTAAAACACACACCCTAATGTCCAGTAACATCTCTGCTAAAACACAGGGTGGTTGTGTCCACCTATTCCCTTTATTTGAGAGCACGAGTTACTGCAGTACTGACATCACAAGGCCGCGTTGCGCGCGCGCGCGCGTGTGTGTGTGTGTGCGTGTGTGTGCGTGTCCGTTCCAGCCTCTTACTGCAGTACTGACATCACAAGGCCGCGTTGCGCGCGCGTGCGTGTGTGTGTGTGTGTGTGCGTGCGTGTGTGTGCGTGTCCGTTCCAGCCTCTTACTGCAGTACTGACATCACAAGGCCGAGGTGTGTGCGTGCGTGCGTATGTGTGCGTGCGTACGTGTGTGTGTGTGTGTGCGTGTTTGTTCTAGCCTGTTACTGCAGTACTGACATCACAAGGCCGTGGTGCCAAGCCGCACTCACCTTGACCCTCACTTTATGTCTGGATTCTAAATCACCATCTTTATAACTCCTCGTTGCCTCTGCTTGATAATGGTCACCACTGTTCACTATGGTGCTCCTCGTTGCCAGACTGCATGGTCAGCACACCGGAGTGTGTGTGGGCTTATCTTCTAATCACACACTCACACAGGTGTCTCGAGAAGAAGAGGCCCAAGACGAGTCATCACCCTCACACACACACACACACCCGGTGATTCTGAGCCCATTTTAACATTAGATGACCGCACACAGACAGTTGCAGGATGTTAACGTCCGACCCCACCTGAGATCTGCATCCGACCTCATCTGAGCCTGTGACCCTGTGTGAGGGGGTCATATTATCGGCCGCTATTGATCAAGGTAATAGACCATTTATTATGGACTATTAAAGATTCACTGTAGTTTTCTATTGATGATTCACTGTAGAAAAACCTTGTTTAATGATGACCCCCCCCACACACACACACACTCACTCTCTCTCACACACACAAACACACACACACAATTAACAGCAGTCTCAATATGGACAACTATAGGACTCCAATTGCATCTAATTGCTTTGTCATTTCACAAAAGGCCAATGGTAATTTCGTTTACTGACAAATGTGTAAAATCCATTAGTTACTCTGGATCATTAAGAATACAGGGGATTTATGCCACACAGGCATAAGCATTTTTCTATTTACCATAAATAATAAACGGCTGGGCCTCTGTAAAAACAGCCTATATATGACTAATTATCATTTTACCCGAGGCCCGTGCTGTGGGGGTTTGGGAGCAGCCGCCTCGGCAGCTTCGTCTGACAAAGGAAACTTGCCTGGTCTAAACAGCTGATTATAGGCTATGGACTACAGGCGCGCCTGTAGGTGTACGTCCGTACGCACTGTGCGTACCATCAGGCTACTCAACACCAAGAGAAAATGTCCCGTGTGTGTACGTATTCACACCAAATTGGCCCACCATACCTTCCCAACTATGGACAGTATCTCCCATTAGCTGCATGACATCAGGCTACAATTTACAATTTTCTATTGAAGTTAGTGAATACCTTATCAAAATTAACGCGCACACATTTTGTTTGAGCAGGAGAGAGAGAATACGCACGCAGGCACGCAATAGGCTACTTGTTTTCTTTTACTCGGCTATCTATATATCAGCACACACTGTTGAGTTAATTCACTAACTCAATACTCATCATGGATATCACAAGTTTAAACAACGAAAACAGAAAGGATGGATGTAGCAAAGCTAGAGGAGTTATTCCAGATGGGCAAGAACAAGGTAGGCAATTGCTTGTCAGAACGTTAGACTGCATTAGACAGCTGTTTAAAGCCAGACGTCACGGTAGAACAAAACTAAAGGTAGAACAAAACTAAAGGTAACTTTAGACTGTATAGGGCTGTATCAAGTTGTCCAAATGAATAGGTCATTGAAGACGTTGTTGTTGTATTATTGCATGTGAATGTTGCTATGCTACTTTTTTGCTGACCAATGCACGGACCTAAAACCGGGAAACGGACAAATATTGTCCACGCCTGAAATGGGGGGGGGGGGGGGGGGGGGGGGGTCAGTGATGGGTGTGCGTACCATAGCATTAATTCCTGCAGGCGCCCCTGATGGACTAGACCACTACAGGCTGCTGCAGCCAGAAGCCGCTGGCTTTCTACACAGCTAATGGGCTAGCTCACTGGCTACTGCAGACAGAATCCGTGCAGTAAGAGCTAGTGCTGAGATGGACGTCATTTTAAATCCCCTCTCCATCATTTAGATCACGCCGTTTTATGGCACATCTAGAACTTTCTGTTTCAGCCCATAACGACCTCGAAACACATAGACGCACAGATACGCTGATACGCTGCCAAATGTTTACTTTTTTGTCCGATATATAAAAACTACAGAGAAAGCAAGGGTCAAGTTTATCATTCTTGAGAAACCCTAAAAACAAAGTTGGGCCACGGTGGGTTTGAGTAGCCTATACGGAACAAAGAAGCTGAACCTACACGACAGTGAAAAGTCACAATAACCCAGACTGATACAGAATGACCAGATTTTACATGTGGCCCTATTTAATGCAAATCCGGATGATATATCCACAGTGTAGTTGAACGTTCGGTTGATGCACTGAATAGTAGCCTAGACTATACATCACCCAAACCATCATAAATATGGAAACGGGTCAGTCGCTGTGTCTTACAGTCAAGAACTGCTAAGGAGAGGTAGCCTAAACATTTAGAAATATTAGGTTACAATTTACATGTTCAGGTCAGATGTTTTTTGAAGCCTCATAATAATCGGCTATGGATAAAACGTGCATCACGAGTTTTGTGTGTTAATGGGGAAAAGCCTGCGAGCTCGGGCAGGACTTTCAAGTTTGCCGATAAAAGAGAAAGAAATATGGAGACAACAGACGCTAACAATGCCACCTTGACCCAACTTCTTTGAAAAGTTTCATAAATGCCCTAATGAATGTCCCCAAAGCCTTGAAAGACTGGTTGGGCAAACACATTTTATTGTTACCCAGCATCGATCACCCTGAATGTTTGAAAGCGATGCGACCCAAACCAGCAAGGTGTCGGCTATTTGAGGATTCCGCTAAGCCTCGCAAACGGGTTGATTGGGAAAACCCTCTCGATTCATTTGGCACTTACCTGTTGTGTTTGGACCGATACTGTGTGAGGTTTTGCTCTACCTGCTCTCAATCTGCTGAAAATGGCGGATGCGGACTGGAGCCGAGGGCTTCTCCAATATTACTGGTCGGTCGGGCCGTAGAATTGGGAGAGGCAAGTAGCTCGTTTAACCATCAGGATGGGCAGTGACACAACTCGGACTGCAGATAGTCAGATCATGCGTTTAGGCTCTGACCTGGCCTGGATATCATACTTTAAAACGAGTCCCCCCCCCCTACACACACACACCGACCAACTCACACACCTCCTCGATGTCGCTTTGAAAGAGCAGATCCCGTCCCGAAGTGTCAGCTTGTCTACAGATGGTCTTTGCCCTATGACACCGTGGAATGCAAGGCCTACGTTTTAAGTGTCTGCCCGTAAACAGAGGGGCTACACAACTCAAAATCAGCAAGATTCTCCAACAGGCGACATGTAGGCTAGCACCTCATCATCAAGTTCAAGAGCAATACGGAGCAGCAACCTATAATCTGGTTTGACGTATTAAAGAAAAAGCAGGTAAGCGCTCTGAGTCACCGCCATGCTATAAACAGGGGGTCCGCTCAGGACTGATAAACTATAAATTTCTTTCCAAAGTTATTTTTATTACAAATATCATTGCTAATTTGAGAGCCCACCGTCTCACAGTCCGTGTTTTGTTCAAAAATATTCAATGTTTTAAATAGGAACGAAGAACGGTGGAAACAAAAGGTTCGGCCTGATTAGGCCTAATTGCCTTCGATAGGGTCGTCCTGTTTATTGTAATAGCCCCAGGCTGGTCCATTGTGTGAATTCGTGCCCTCGGCAAGTGTGGTGTGGTTTGTCACCACCAGAGGGCACTATAATATCACTGCTCCCAGAGCATATACAGCTCTGACTCCTCCGACGCAGTCTTATCGGGTCAATCAATGTGGTTCTGTCGAGAAAGCTTTTTCGTTCAAACGAATATTCATGTAGGTGTAATTAGATTTCAGCCTTTAGTCTACAGACATTTCTGGTAACATTTCTGGAGTTAGGCCTATAGGCTATACAAGTCACCTCTCAAGCCAGCGCTGGTGTCTATTTTGACAAAGATAACTGTAGCCTAATGGCTGTCTTATAGCCAATCATAAAAAAGACTACAATATTTATGTGCATGGCATCTTAGCAGATGTGACTCAAAGAAATCAATAAACATCACATTCACATCAACATTAAAATGAACAGTTAAGTGAAGTCATTCAGCTGAATTGATTAAACTACTTGTCTTGAGCAGAGGTGTTGTTGCTTGTTTGAAAGAGAAAGGAACTCCTCCAGAGCTGAGGGATGATCACGTGTGACTGACGGCTACATAATGGGCATGACGGGTACATAATGGGCATGATGGGTACATAATGGGTACATAATGGGCATGACGGCTATAATGGGCATGACTGGCATGACGACTATAATGGGCATGACGGGTAATGGGCATAATGGGTACATAATGGGCATGATGGCTATATAATGGGCATGATGGCTATATAATGGGCATGACGGATACATAATGGGCATGACGGGTACATAATGGGCATGACGGCTACATAATGGGCATGACGCTATAATGGGCATGACGGGTACATAATGGGCATGACGGCTACATAATGGGCATGACGGCTACATAATGGGCATGACGGGTACATAATGGGCATGACGGCTATAATGGGCATGACGGGTACATAATGGGCATGACGGCTACATAATGGGCATGACGGCTACATAATGGGTACATAATGGGCATGACGGCTATAATGGGCATGACTGGCATGACGACTATAATGGGCATGACGGCTATAATGGGCATGACGGGTAATGGGCATAATGGGTACATAATGGGCATGATGGCTATATAATGGGCATGATGGCTATATAATGGGCATGATGGGTACATAATGGGCATGACGGGTACATAATGGGCATGACGGCTACATAATGGGCATGACGGCTATAATGGGCATGACGGGTACATAATGGGCATGACGGCTACATAATGGGCATGACGGGTACATAATGGGTACATAATGGGCATGACGGCTACATAATGGGTACATAATGGGCATGACGGCTATAATGGGCATGACGGGTAATGGGCATAATGGGTACATAATGGGCATGATGGCTATATAATGGGCATGATGGCTATATAATGGGCATGACGGCTATAATGGGCATGACGGGTACATAATGGGCATAATGGGTACATAATGGGCATGACGGCTATAATGGGCATGATGGGTATAATGGGCATGAGTACATAATGGGCATGACGGGTAGATAATGGGCATAATGGGTACATAATGGGCATGACGGGTAGATAATGGGCATAATGGGTACATAATGGGCATGACGGGTATAATGGGCATAATGGGCATGACGGGTACATAATGGGCATAATGGGCATGACAGGTACATAATGGGCATGACAGGTACATAATGGGCATAATGGGCATGACGGGTACATAATGGGCATAATGGGTACATAATGGGCATGACGGCTATAATGGGCATGACAACTATAATGGGCATGACGGGTACATAATGGGCATGATGGCTATATAATGGGCATGACGGGTAGATAATGGGCATAATGGGTACATAATGGGCATGACGGGTACATAATGGGCATGACGGGTAGATAATGGGCCTAATGGGTACATAACGGGCATGACGGGTACATAATGGGCATGACGTCTATAATGGGCATGACGGGTACATAATGGGCATGACGACGGATTGCAGAAGAGTGGATGGAATGGGATCCAGAAGATGCTGTTAGATGAGTTCACTGAAGAAATATAGAAGGTTCTACTAGAAGGTTCCTCCTCATTGGGAGGAGAGAGAATCCAACAACGCTGTCTACAGGTCTAGAGGTCGTTGAACTGGACACCAATCTTTACCGTTTTTAGTGACTAATGCTGCAGTCATCCGCAAGCAGTGAAGTAGTTGATGGTGGCAGTGGAGCATTGAGAAGAGATCTGGAAATGGGAAAAGGTTTTCTGTCTGTTGCATTTTTAGCATTTCTCTGGTAGAAAGCCTTTTTTGCAGTCTAATGTTTTACAATTTAAATCTAGATTTTCATCTCAGCGTTTCATCTCTAAACATCCGTCTCCTCAGATCTAGAGCTGTGTGTGTGTAAATGATGTGTGTGTGTGGGATGTGTGTGTAAATGATGTGTGTGTGTGGGATGTGTGTGTAAATGATGTGTGTGTGTGGGATGTGTGTGTAAATGATGTGTGTGTGTGGGATGTGTGTGTAAATGATTATTGAAGGCCAGCCACTGGTCATCTCATTCCTCAGGACTGCAGCATCCTCCTGTTGTTCTCTACAGATGGCAGCAGGGGGCGCCCTGATCACAGACAGACTGAGTGGCTGATCTCTGCCTCTGATTGAGATGGTGACACAGTAACACTGAGGCTCTGAAGTGCATTATGACCTGGGACTGTCTCTCTCACACACACACACACACACACATACACTAACGTGAGGGAGACACAGCACACACACACACACACACACAAGCACATGTGAGGGAGACACAGCACACACACACACACACACACACACATGTGAGGGAGACACAGCACACACACACACACACACACACACATGTGAGGGAGACACAGCACACACACACACACACACACACACACATGTGAGGGAGACACAGCACACACACACACACACACACACACATGTGAGGGAGACACAGCACACACACACACACACATGTGAGGGAGACACAGCACACACACACACACACACACATGTGAGGGAGACACAACACACACACACACACACACACACACACACACACACACGCACAGATGTGAGTGAGACACAACACACACTCACGCCTGAGTCGGCTCTTTCCACACCAGGAGAACACATGGTTCCAACGTGGCGGTTCTCCTGAGAGAATCATGCGCTCTTTAGAGGCCTCTCATCGTTCTAGTGCTGATGATTCCATCTCAGGAGGGGCAGGCGTGTGTGTGTGTGTGTGTGTGTGTGTGTGTGTGTGTGTTCTAGTGCTGATGATTCCATCTCAGGAGGGGCAGGCGTGTGTGTGTGTGTGTGTGTGTGTGTGTGTGTGTTCTAGTGCTGATGATTCCATCTCAGGAGGTGCAGGCGTGTGTGTGTGTGTGTGTGTGTGTGTGTGTGTTCTAGTGCTGATGATTCCATCTCAGGAGGGGCAGGCGTGTGTGTGTGTGTGTGTGTGCCTGTGTGTGTGTGTGTGCGTGTGTGTGTGTGTTCTAGTGCTGATGATTCCATCTCAGAAGGTGCAGGCGTGTGTGTGCGTGTGTGTGTGTGCCTGTGTGTGTGTGTGTGCGTGTGTGTGTGTGTTCTAGTGCTGATGATTCCATCTCAGGAGGTGCAGGCGTGTGTGTGTGCGTGTGTGTGTGCTATGGCCTTATAAACAGCGGATCTGTGTTCAAAAGAGTTCAAAGAATCCACACATATTTAGGCTACTGTGGTAAACGTCAATCGAGGGTGCAGTGATGACGGATCAACATCGGATTTTGACATTTACTCAATGAAGTTATAGCTAATGTTAATTGGCAGAAAGATTGAACATGGTTTGCTACATCTATACGACAATATACTTCAGCTAGCTAGCGACAGTTACAACTAGTTAAGCAAGGAGATGGTTAAGTTTATGTTTGTATTAGGGCTGTCAGCATAACGTGTTAATGAGTAAGGACCAATCATACACGTTCATTTTTGTAATCACATTAATGTGTGCCGCCAAAGATTTTTAATTTTACACCGTCACTTGTTCTCTTTGGCTGCCAATATTTTGTCCCTTTGATGCATCGTTTATTGTCCTCAAACTGACAACTAAGGGCAGCTGTGGCCTACTGGTTAGCGCTTCGGACTTGTAACCGGAGGGTTGCTGGTTCGAACCCCGACCAGTAGGCCACGGCTGAAGTGCAAGGCACCTAACCCCTCACTGCTCCCCAAGCGCCGCTGTTGTTGCAGGCAGCTCACTGCGCCGGGATTAGTGTGTGCTTCACCTCACTGTGTGTTCACTGTGTGCTGTTTGTGTTTCACTAATTCACGGATTGGGATAAATGCAGAGACCAAAATTCCCTCACGGGATCAAAAGAGTATATATACTTATACTTATTTAACTTCTGTCTGCCTTCCTCCTGTAGGCCTAGTCATGAATATAATAAACACTAATGCAGTTCTGAACTCCCGGTCGGCTGAATGGGCGTTATACTTTTTAAAAAAAATGAAAATCCCTGTCGGCTCAGTCGACATGATATTAAAATATCATTGACACACCTTGAGTTTAAACTATAATCTACAACATGGGTCGGCAACAGGTGGCCAAAGCTGCCGCCACTGATATTGTTTGGCCCAGTCAAATTATTCTGGCAGTCCTATTTTTTAAAATCTTTTATTTTGCGATATAGATTTACAAATAGCCTATTCACCAATCAGACTGTGAGTTGGTGCTTAAACAAATATGAGAAAGAACACCAGAATGCACTGGATCCTGCTAGCTGTGCATAGCCCTCGGCCAGCGCTTCAATATTGCGCCTTTGTGCTTATTTGGAGCAAATAGCTGCGTTTTGTATGTGGTATGATATTATTTATCGTGACACAGTGTTATCATATCAGATACACAGGTTTTGCATTTGTGAAACCGGGTAAGATGAACGCAAATTTTTCTTTCCATTCCTGTTTATAGGCCCAGCTATTTCCATTCCTGTTTATAGGCCCATATATAGGCTCTATGTATATGCATATGTATAGGCCATACTTATAGGCCCATATATAGGCCCTATGTATATGTATATGTATAGGCCATACTTATAGGCCCATATATAGGCCCTATGTATATGTATATGTATATGTATAGGCCATACTTATAGGCCCATATATAGGCCCTATGTATATGTATAGGCCATACTTATAGGCCCATATATAGGCCCTATGTATATGTATATGTATAGGCCATACTTATAGGCCCATATATAGGCCCTATGTATATGTATATGTATATGTATAGGCCATACTTATAGGCCCATATATAGGCCCTATGTATATGTATATGTATAGGCCATACTTATAGGCCCATATATAGGCCCTATGTATATGTATATGTATAGGCCATACTTATAGGCCCAGCTATTTTCCCCCCAGCAACTCCTGCAGTGCGCTTCTCACTCTGCATGCTAATATTTCTTGTAAGCGAACAATACACATTGTAACATTGTCAGCAGATGGGTCAACCAAGTAGCTTATTTAAGAATAAAAGATAGACTTTATCCAAAGAAGTTTTTCATGTTTGGAACATTTGGAATTAAAAAAAAAGGTTTTATTTAATACATTTTCCGTTGGTATCAGATTATTTATAGCCTAACATAATGGTGATGAACACTGGTCGGTAGGGCCCCCTTGAAATTTTTGCTTGGGGCCCCCACAGACTCTAGAACAAATTTGTGCTCAGTGAGGTCATGAGAAGGCTATTCCAATGAATAGAAAATCGATCGCGTTTTCTAACACAATTTATTAAATACAGACAAATCACTCGTTTTAATTCACGTTTTAAAAAGTGACAAAAAAATTGCACCAAACCCGAAGTTTGAATTACTTAAGAAACAAACAAATAAGTGTCCATCCACCAGTGGCCTAGCCTAGGCCATGGAGTCAAGTGTCGATGTGCTGTGTGATGTGCTGTGCGTGAACAAATGTTCAAAAGTGCCCAACATGGCAAGTCAGGAATGAAGCGATGAGGGCTCACAGGTATGATATGATGGACCCTGACCGTGACACGTTATGTGTGTGTGAGAATGCATGTGTGAGAGGGAGTGTGTGTGTGTGAGAATGCATGTGTGTAGAGTGTGTGTGCGTGTGTGTGTCAGGGTCTGAGGACCGGCACGCAGGATTGGACCCAATAGCAGACACAAAATCAGGAATTGAAGGAAAAAGACTTTAATGTCAAAACTTAGCTTCAAAAAGGCAGTTCAAAAAAATCAGGAAACCCTGACAGGGCAGGAACAAACTCCACAAAAGGCAGGGCAAAAACAGTCCAACACTCAGAAGATTTCGAAACTTCAAAAAACTGATTAAATTCCAAAAGGCAACACGAAATCCAAAATCGAAGATCACAAAAACAAAGCTTGATACAGAGTACACTGGAGACACGGACTTGACAAGGACTTACATGATGTGACTGAAAGACTCAAAATAATCCAGCAAAGAACACAAGAAGAGACAGGGTTTAAATACACATCCAAACAGGACTAACAAGACACAGGTGGAAAGGAACAAAGCAATAATCAGGGAACAAGGCTCAGGTGAGGGGTATGGTCAAGGAGCAAAAGCACATGACAAGGGTAAAACAAGGAACACATGGTACAGGACACAGGGAGTAAATTAAAGCACAACAGGAAGTGACATAGGAAGATATAAAACCAGGCAAAACACACAAGAAATACAATCACTACAGAAAACCAAGAATACATGGCCAGGACCTAATGATCTAGGGCCGGGTCCTGACAGTGTGTGTGTGTGTGAATGCATGTGTGTGAGAGAGAGTGTATGTGTGTGTGAGAAATGCATGTGTATGTGAGAGTGTGTGCATGTGTGTGAGAGAGTGTGTGTGAATGCCTGTGTGTTTGAGAGAGTGTGTTTGTGAGATTGCAAATGTGTTTGTGTGTGAGTGTGTGCATGCGTGCGTGAGAAATGTCTTAACTCCCTATAGCACGTTGCTTGGCTGTGTAAGTGCTATATCCTGCAACTTTCTGCTTGCCTGTGTGTGTGTGTGTGTGTGTGTGTGTGTGTGTGTGTGTGTGATGTAAGGAGAAGCAGCAGGTGTCCCCTCCTGGTTGGAAGCCCCTCCCCCTTGTGAGTCTACCGCTCCCCCAAACAGATGATGCCCCTCCCCCTCTGCATGATGCCCCACCCCCTCTGCATGCTGCTGCCACAGGGGTGTCACACACACACACACACGTTCACATGCACGCAAGCACACACGCACAAACTACATACATACACACACACACTACAGACCCATATGTTCACATGTATGCACACACACGCACAAACTACAGACATACAAACACTACAGGCACACATGCACACACACAAGCAGTATAGTATAATATATATATACTCTTTAGATCCTGTGAGGGAAATTTGGTCTCTGCATTTATCCCAATCCGTGAATTAGTGAAACACACTCAGCACACAGTGAACACACAGTGAGGTGAAGCACACACTAATCCCGGCGCAGTGAGCTGCCTGCTACAGCGGCGCTCCGGGAGCAGTGAGCTGTAACTGTCCATGAAAACAGAAGGCATAGCAGGTAAATATCGTAGCAAATAGCCTGGAAATGGAACGGCTTTAAAAACATATTTCACTTGTCTCATTGGAGTAAACGCAGAACATGGGCTGTGGCGCAAATAAATGAATGCTATGCTATGTAAATAGGCGGGTCAGATCGCATGCAGGGTATCATTTAATCATAATTAATATTTGCGGTTTGGGGGGGGCTTAAAAACATATATAGCCCAGGGGCCTCGGGTGGTATTAAGGCGCCCCTGGCCGTGCCTACTGGTCGGGGTTCGAACCGGCAACCCTCCGGTTACAAGTCCGAAGCCTTATAGTACAGCGGGTAACCATGAAAATTCTACCATAGTTAGGTTATACCATGAGGTTTTTTTTCAGATTGGGATGGAAGTCAAATTTGACCTCTGAGGCCCGGGAGAGGTCAAATCCAAGATGGCCGCCAATAATATTCAAAAGTGCCTCACGTTGGAACCAAACACAGTAGAAAAACACTTAAGGTGTCATTTCCCACTAACTTTTGGGTGCCCATTCTGTATCTGATAACTTTGAAACCACCAGAGTTTAAGAAAATGCATTTATGTAAAGGTCAAGGTAAACAAAACATCAAAATATTAATTTTGTATGTATCCCAATTAAGTTCTTTGTTGTCGCTGTATTATGTAAGGGATAATGGATGACACGGTGGTCTGTTCACAGAAGTTAATGCACGGTCGAGGTTGTAAAACGGCCCGACGCGAAGCGCAGTGCATTCATTTCTGTGAACAGACCACCGTGGAGTCCATTATCCCGCTTATTCCACTGTTGCCACTTGCGTTGTATTCATTTCCTGTTACAATTTAAACGTTTTAATCGCTAAAACTGTCTTGTTTGTAGAACTAATTTCTTCCGACACATATCAACTAATTTCTCAACTTGCAGGACAAACTGCCGTTACTAGTTCTAAATGGATGGTTGCTACGGCCAAAGGCCAGTCGTTAGTTCTATCTATCCCGTTGTCAAGCGGGCGTATCCCAAGATTCTGATGAACTTTAGCTTTGAAACATCGCTATTTTACTTAGCCTGCTGTAATCCATCTAGCTAAAAGCCACCTCCGTCATATGCTACAATGTTACTATGTTCTGAACGTCTGCATTTTACAGCTCGGATGCAACGTGACAGTTCATTTAAACTTCACAACGAGTTCGGCGAATTAATATACAAGTGTGATACGCCCAACAAAATGGATCTACTTCATAGGTGTGCAAATAACATACGGTTAATGGTCGTTCTAAATTACGTAGGACAATGGGAAATTCAACCAAGCAGTGGAATAATCAGTTATTAGTTGTTATTTAATGAGATGTGTGGCTAATTTCATTTCTTCACAGCACAGAATTATCCACAGGTGACCCTCCTAGACCATTTTCACAGACCACCTGCAATACCACCCCTGGTTAAAAAAACCCTGCTTTAGAGAGTTGTTGCTACAGGCCACAGTACGCACAATGTAGAGAGCACTTCAATCGACATATTCTAACAGGTAAACAGATTGACTATGAACAAACAATATTATTACATAATTACATAATATTATTCATGTTGCAAATTAATTTAACCATAGCCAGGAATGAGTTTTCCTTGGTAGTTAGCTTTTGAGTTAAAAATCATGGACATTGATCAAAATAATTATCCTAGCTAAACTAGAAGACAGTCTGGAACATTTATGTGAGCTGAAGCTAGTTTAATGATTGAACATAGTATATTGTAGATATGTCAGCTTGGTAATGTGAAATTTGTTATGGCTGAAATAGGTAGCCCACACACACACACACACACATCCATCACTCACACGCACACACAGCTGAACTCACTGACCTGCATATGAGTCTCCGGAACACTCCGTCCTGTGGTGCATGCTATATATATGTAAAGAACTGACCATGCCTCTAGCCTGCAACATGACACACACGCAGATATATGGTGTCCACCAGGACCACACACACATAGACACACACACACACTACACACACACATCTCCTGACACACCCACTGTTTCTGAGTTAACTACCGTGCCAGGGGGTAGCTACAGTATGTGGACTTCATGAGAAATGCCCTCTACAAGCAGTGATGTTTTTAGATATTTTTAATAGAAATAAAAATGCCCTCTACAAGCAGTGATGTTAAAGATTTTAATAGAAATAAAAATGCCCTCTACAAGCAGTGATGTTAAAGATTTTAATAGAAATAAAAATGCACAACAGAATAGCAGGACTAACAGAACTACTGCACTGACCTTCATAACTAAAGCATTACATGTTATATGCTACATGTCCTTATGATCCCAAATCATATCGAATAATCCGTGAGATGTTGCAGTTTGACTAATTTAAATATTAGTATCTCGGCTTCACTGAAAATGAGCACTACCCTCAATGTATCTCCGAGAATAAATAACTGAATAATCCCACTGGTAAAGACTGAGTTGTAGTGTGGTGGTTAAATCCGTCGTCATCTACAGGAACATCACAGTGAGACTATTCCACTCACTACAGTACACACACCATGCACGATCCTACAGTCGATCCTACAGGTCATAAAATGATTCTGAATTCATTATGGATGTAGCGATGCCCCATGATACATATGTGTGGAGATTACAACCGGCTGGCATATGAAATGAATCGTGATGCATTTTGTAAACAGAATATGGCGTAATTTGCTTTTAGTCCTAATTTGTCTGCAGCTCAGGCAGTGTTTCCCGCCTAACCTCTAAAGCGCTGTGTAAGGTAGGCCTACTTTTGCTTTGGTAAAGTTGCACATAGCTCTTGCCTAAGCAACACATGCCTCCATCCTTCACTATGTTGTCCAAAAATAAATAAATAAATAATAATGTCATAGCTCTTTAATTGTAGAGCAACTTTAAGTAGAAGTAGAAGTAGCCTACTGTACCTTCCACAGCAGCCTCTCCTTGCCCGGCCCTCTCTCTCAACAGACATGCCCCTCCTCTGCACACACATTTAATCCAAACATTCACGTTGGCACATAGGCTAGGAGATGACTGGCGAAATTGCTATTAAATTCGGTTAGCATCTTTAGCATGCTGCAAAATTTGTCCAAAACTGTTGAACTATTGCATTCATGTTGACTGCCAACTTCTTATAATCTCAATCCCAATGTAATGGATAAGTCTTTTCCCAGACTCAGAAGGGCCTGTCCCAAGGAGAACAAGTATTACTTTGAAACTTAAACACAAGTGGGGAAACTGAACAGTCCAACCAGTAGACTATGATTTTTTTGTTTTGTCGGTGCCGTTTAAGTAGTATACTATAGACTATACTACTCAAACGGCACCGAAAATCAAAAAATCCAGTGGAAACTAGATGGCAGAAGTGTGTAGGCCAATCTGCCCAGCAGCTTTTTCTACTTTGTCACCTACAGAGTTTGACAGGTACGATCTTTCAAAACGCCATGTTATTTCCCATAGACAATCCACGCCCGGAAGTTGGATGGATACGGAAGTTAGGAGGCGGGATATATTCTGGAGAGGTCTATAGTAGGCTATAATATCAGCAGAATGTGTGCTGTCATGAATATATAATCAGAATTTCAGTATTTTTATCAGTATTTTATATCAATATAATATTTTAGTAATAATATTACAAATATTATAATAATATTATATATGCCCCCTCCTCATTTGAAATTAAAATTAAAATTAAAATATGAAATTAAAACCGTGAGAAAATCGCATTGTGAACTTAAAATCGTGAATCGTACCGAATCGTGAGTTGAGCATATCGTTACATCCCTTTAATTCATCCACTTCACACACTCATTCACACATCTGAAGACAATAACACTGTTATATTATTATATTCATATCAACAACAATTCTGCTAATATGGTGACACTCTGTACAAGAACATAAAGAGAAAGTTAATGCAGTTGTACCCTTGACCTGACACGTACACATACAGTATACATGAATATGTCCACCCTTGACCTGACACTTATACATATATATATATATATGAATACGTCCACCCTTAGGGTGGAGGATGACCTCTCTGTCCCATTTGGGAGTTCCAAATGAACATAGGTAATGTGTGTAAAATGTGTATGTGTGTGTGTGTGTGAGTGAGAGAGAGAGTAGAGAGAGTGTGTGAATGACTGCATGCATGTACATGTGTATATTTGGGTGTGTTAATGTCTGTGTGTAAAATGTGTGTGTATGTGTCTATGTGTACAGTCTTAGTCCAGGACATCAGACTCTTGAGCTGCCAGCTGCCTTCAGTTTCAGATCATCAGTGAATCCATGCAGCTTTCCAGACATCCAGGCTACCCAGACCCTGAACCACAGAGATAGAGAGCAGGAGAGAGAGAGCAAGAGAGAGAGAGAGAGAGAGAGAGGAGAGAGCAGGAGAGAGAGAGCTAGAGAGAGAGAGGAGAGAGAGATAGAGAGAGAGAGAGAGGGGAAAGCAGGAGGGGGGGGGTGAGGGGGAGAGAGAGATGAGCGGGAGAGAGATAAGGAGGGGAGAGAGAGAGAGAGAGGAGAGAGAGGGGAGAGAGAGAGGGGGATAGAGAGGGAGAGAGAGGAGCGGCAGAGAGATAAGGAGGGGAGAGAGAGAGAGAGGAGAGAGAGGGGAGAGAGAGAGGGGGATAGAGAGGGGAGAGAGAGGAGCGGCAGAGAGATAAGGAGGGGAGGGAGAGAGGAGTGGGAGAGAGATAGAGAGGGGAGAGAGAGAGAGAGAGGAGAGAGAGGGGAGAGAGAGAGGGGGATAGAGAGGGGAGAGAGAGAGGGGGAAAGAAAGAGAGGTTATATATCCAGAGGTCTAAATCCGACCCTGGGATGGAGGGAGGTGTAGGGGATGGAGGGAGGTGGAGGTGGAGGTGGAGGGGATGGAGGGAGGTGTAGGGGATGGAGGGAGGTGGAGGGGATGGAGGGAGGTGTAGGGGATGGAGGGAGGTGGAGGTGTAGGGGATGGAGGGAGGTGGAGGTGTAGGGGAGGGAGGTGTACGAGATGGAGGGAGGGAGGTGTAGGGGAGGGAGGTGTACGAGATGGAGGGAGGTGAAGGGGAGGGAGGGAGGGAGGTGTAGGGGATGGGGGAGGAGTGCATATACCAGTATGGACCAGGGTGGAACAGGTTGCAACTTCACTCTGTCTAAAGCCAACGTATATATGTGTCTCAGTGTGTGTTTGAGTGAGTGTGTGTTTAACATACATGCGTGTTCCTTACAGTGTGTGTGTGTGTGTTTATGTTTAACATACATGCGTGTATCCCACAGTGTGTGTGTGTGTTTATGTTTAACATACATGCGTGTATCTCACAGTGTGTGTGTGTGTGTTTAACATACATGTGTATCTCTCAGTCTCTAGCGCATCTTCCTGGAGATGGCCTTTCCAGCTGATCCCACAGCGATGAGTGACAGCAGCGTGATGAAGGCTGAGCCCAATAGCAGACCCCTGCTTACACCTCCTACGACAGAAACAGCCAATCAGATCACACCAGCAACATGCTCACCCCCCTGGTGCAGCTGTAGCAAATCAGCTTGCAGTAATGATCTGTATCTGTATATAACAACATCATATACTAGCATTTGTGTAAAAAAACAAAAACAAAAAAACAAAAACAAACCAACACCCCTGTAAGATAATTTAGTCAAATATTAGGTGGTTTTGGCCCTGATGATTTTAACCTGATCGTGGCTGTGCCACTTGGTTAAAAGATCACTTCCTGACCTGATCATGGCTGTGCCACCAGATTATAGGATCACTTCCTGACATGATTGGGACTGTACAACTTGGTTCAAGGGTCACTTCCTGACATGATTGGGACTGTACCACCTGCTTGGCCTCTCACCTGTCTTCTCCTCGGGTGCCTCCAATTCTAGAAGGAATGCAGTTGGGGATCCCAGCTCTTCCTCAGGAGGCTCAGTTGCCGCCATGGGAACCACCACCAGCACTACCTCCTCGTCCACCTCGACCGTCTCTACCACTGGACACCCAGGGCACTGTGGGCAGGGCGGAGCAGGTTCCTCTGCCGGAGCAGGTTTCTCCACTGGGACAGCTTCCTCAGGGACCACAGAAGCAGGTTCTTCTTCAACAGTCTCCTCAGGAGTAATTTCAGGGGCTGGTTCTTCCTCAACATCTACAGCAACAGCACCTTCAGCTTCCTCTGGGACTGGTTCCTCCTCAGTTGCATCGACTAAGACAGGAATCACTTCCTCTTCTGCAACCTCCTCAGCCTCTTCTTCCACAGCTTCTGGAGGAGCAACTGCAACAATGTCCTCCACAGCCTCCTCTTCTACAGCCTCCTCCTCCACAGCTTCCTCAGGGGCGGCTTCCTCCTCTGCTTCTGCTGGTACAACTGCAATAACCTCCTCCTCTACAACCTCCTCCTCCACAACTTCCTCAGGGGCGGCTTCCTCCTCTGCTTCTGCTGGTACAACTGCAACAACCTCCTCCTCTACAACCTCCTCCTCCACAGCTTCCTCAGGGGCGGCTTCCTCCTCCACAGCTTCCTCAGGGGCGGCTTCCTCCTCTGCTTCTGCTGGTACAACTGCAACAACCTCCTCCTCTACAACCTCCTCCTCCACAGCTTCCTCAGGGGCGGCTTCCTCCTCCACAGCTTCCTCAGGGGCGGCTTCCTCCTCTGCTTCTGCTGGTACAACTGCAACAACCTCCTCCTCTACAACCTCCTCCTCCACAGCTTCCTCAGGGGCGGCTTCCTCCTCCACAACTTCCTCATGGGCGGCTTCCTCCTCTGCTTCTGCTGGTACAACTGCAACAGGGGCATCTTCCTCCTCAGCTGGAACAACTGAGGCAACTTCCTCTGAGGCAGCATCTTCTGCAGTTTCTTCTGCGGCAATTTCTGCTTCAATTTCTTCTTCAACTGGGAAAACTACTTCCAGGGCAGTTTCTTCTTCTGCAGCTTCTGGGGCAGCTTCTTCCTTGACTGGGACAACTTCCTCTAAAGCAGCTTCTTCCTCTATAGCTTCCTCCTCAGGGGCAGCGTCAACTGGGATGACCAACTCTGGTACCACCACCTCCTCCTCAGCTGGTTCAGCTGGAACCTCTTCCTCAGCTACCACCTCTTCTTCTGCTACCACCTCCTCCTCAGCTACCACCTCCTCTTCAGCTGGTTCTGCTGGAGCCTCAACTACAACAGGTTCTTCTGGAGCAGGTTCTTCAGGAGCTGGTTCTTCTGGGGAAGGTTCTTCTGGAGCTGGTTCTTCTGGAGCAGGTTCTTCAGGAGCTGGTTCTTCTGGAGCAGGTTCTTCAGGAGCTGGTTCTTCTGGAGCTGGTTTTTCAGGAGCAGGTTCCTCTGGAGCTTCCTTAGGTGAGCTTATCACCTCTATAGCAGAATCATGACTGTCTGCTGCACTCCCCACAAGTTCTGCAACAATCATTTACAGAAAACACAGTTACTAATCAGGAGCCAAATAAACATCAAACATAATCACAGGGAAGACTATAATATATTTTTATACTGTCCTGTGCACATAAGTACTGTATATCTATTGGGTGGTGAAGTTAATGAATTGCCTACACAGAAAATATGACTGATAATAATAATAATAATAATAACAACAAGAATAAATATAGCTGCAAGCAGCAATGTGGGGGCCAAGCAGTTGAGCAGGAGTCGTCATGGCAACACAATGTTGTTACATTATACACACACCCAATTAACCCCCTGTCCCATACACACACATATACCTGTGTATTAATGTAATGCTGAAGCTAGCGTAGGCTAGTGACTGCTGTGAATAGGGCAGCTGGCAACTAGGGAAAGACCTTGTGACAGCACGGAAAGACGGCTGACAGGAGGGAATAGACCCCGCCGGGGCTACAATGGGTTAGCAGCTCATTGTGGCAGTAGCCCAGGCTTCACTAAGCTATGGGCTGCACCCTACTAAGCTACAGTACGACATAATGAAAAAATACCCCTAGAGTCAGCGAGAGCAGGGGTGGAAGATGACTCACTTGTAATAGACATGGTTACTGACCCTGGAGCGAATTTGATTACGAGTAAGGAAAACATGTTTGTGGAAGCCACTAGTTCAGAGAAAACTGAGAAAAAGCTGCAGATGTGTGTGTGTGGTTGGCAGAAGGTTACAAGTCTAAAGGGCCTGAAAATTCATCAAGGGAAAAAGAAGTGCTTGGTAGAGGGAACACAGGGTCCCCGCATTGATAGCTATTTCTTAAGAAGTGCATCAAGTCAGTCGGTTGAAGTCCAGCGACAGGAAGAAACCCACAGTTCGCAGGACATCAGTACCCCTGTTGTTGAGGTAAGTTCTAGCACTGAGGCAGAGAGAGAGGCCAGTCAGCCAAGGAGGGAGAAGATTAATGGTCATAGGCCTGGGGTTAGATGGCCAGGCGCAGCAGAATGTAGCAATGTGGTAATATGGTGGTAGCATGGAGGGGAGTGTCTCCAGGACGCTGGTTTCACTGTTAAGCCTTCATGAGGTGTCGTGGGCCTAACTTAACGAAACATCGGTGAATGAGGGTGCCCACTTGATAACCCCAATGACATGCCGCATACTATATAGGCTACTGCTGTTGGATAGGCCATTTGCATTGTGCTTGTGACCATTTGTTGGCGGATTTGTGGGTAGTGTGCTTTTTAAAGTTAAACTTGAGCAGGGGCTTCTGAATGTGTTTTTACCTTGGATTTTGGCACAAGGGATTTTAACATCTAATCCTGTGTATTAATGTAATGCTGAAGCTAGCGTAGGCTAGTGACTGCTGTGAATAGGGCAGCTGGCAACTAGGGAAAGACCTTGTGACAGCACGGAAAGACAGCTGACAGGAGGGAATAGACCCCGCCGGGGCTACAATGGGTTAGCAGCTCATTGTGGCAGTAGCCCAGGCTTCACTAAGCTATGGGCTGCACCCTACTAAGCTACAGTACGACATAATGAAAAAAATACCCCTAGAGTCAGCGAGAGCAGGGGCGGAAGATGACTCACTTGTGATAGACATGGTTACTGACCCTGGAACGAATTTGATTACGAGTAAGGAAAACATGTTTGTGGAAGCCACTAGTTCAGAGAAAACTGAGAAAAAGCTGCAGATGTGTGTGTGTGGTTGGCAGAAGGTTACAAGTCTAAAGGGCCTGAAAATTCATCAAGGGAAAAATAAGTGCTTGGTAGAGGGAACACAGGGTCCCCGCATTGATAGCTATTTCTTAAGAAGTGCATCAAGTCAGTCGGTTGAAGTCCAGCGACAGGAAGAAACCCACAGTTCGCAGGACATCAGTACCCCTGTTGTTGAGGTAAGTTCTAGCACTGAGGCAGAGAGAGAGGCCAGTCAGCCAAGGAGGGAGAAGATTAATGGTCATAGGCCTGGGGTTAGATGGCCAGGCGCAGCAGAATGTAGCAATGTGGTAATATGGTGGTAGCATGGAGGGGAGTGTCTCCAGGACGCTGGTTTCACTGTTAAGCCTTCATGAGGTGTCGTGGGCCTAACTTAACGAAACATCGGTGAATGAGGGTGCCCACTTGATAACCCCAATGACATGCCGCATACTATATAGGCTACTGCTGTTGGATAGGCCATTTGCATTGTGCTTGTGACCATTTGTTGGCGGATTTGTGGGTAGTGTGCTTTTTAAAGTTAAACTTGAGCAGGGGCTTCTGAATGTGTTTTTACCTTGGATTTTGGCACAAGGGATTTTAACATCTAATCCTGTGTATTAATGTAATACACAGATAAACCTCCTCTCCCACACACCCCAATAACCCCCAACACATACGCATACCTCAAACATCACCAAATTTATTGTGCGTAGTCAGGTTGTAGTCATTTGTCCACATACCAAGTTTGGTGTCGATACGAGAAAGTGTTGATAATTATAGCACCCCTAGTGGTCAAAAGTCACCAAATTTATTGTGCGTCCTCAGGTTGTAGTCACGAGTCCACATACCAAGTTTGGTGTTGATACGAGAAAGTGTTGCAAATTAAAGCACCCCTAGTGGTCAAAGGTCGCTAAAATTATTGTCTGTCCTCAGGATGAGGTCCCAAGTCCATGTGCTAAGTTTGGTCTCAATACGTGAAAGCATTGCTGAAATATGAGCCCACTTCCTGTGATTATAGCGCCAAATAGTGGTCAAAGATCATTAAACTTATTGACCCTCCTCCTTATTGGGTCCTGAGACCATATACTGAGTTTCGTGTTTATAAGCAAAAGCCTTGCTGAGATATCACTTCACTTCCTGTTTGGCGGCTTTGCCGCCAAACTTGATTGGTCGTCCCGGGCAACGGGTTTTGACCATAGTTCCAAAACGCAATGCATTTGTGAGTCATGGTCTTAAGATCATCTGCATCAAGTTTCGTGAAAATCGGATAAACTTTGCAAACTTTGATGCCTTTTAAGTGTTTTTGATGACATCCAATATGGCGGTCAAATCAATTATGTTGACGTCACATGTTTGCATGTGTCGGCCTAAGGACCTCTCAAGGTTTTAACAGATATCACTAATATGCTTTAATTCCAAACACATGACCCGTTACAGGCCAAAACGTAATTTTGGTAATTATAGCGCCACCTATAGGTCAAAAGTCATCAAATTTATTGAGCCTCCTCCTAATTGGGTACTGAGACCCTGTACTGAGTTTGGTGTTGATACGCGAAAGCCTTGCTGAGATCACTTCACTTCCTGTTTGGTCACGACGGGTGATGGGTTTTGAATATGGCTCCCAAAAGCAATGCATTTGTGAGTCATGGTCTGAAGATCATCTGCGTCAAGTTTCGTGAAAATCGGACAAACTTTGTAACCTTTGATGACTTTTAAGTGTTTTTGATGAAATACAATATGGCGGAAGATCCAACATGGCGGAAATTGACTTCATGGGGTGCGTCGAGTTCGGTCTCATCCAAGGATTCCAAATATACCTTAATGTTCAAAATGTGATGTACGGTAAATGCATAGATGCAATTCAACATTTGAAACGTTGGTGGCGCTAGAGCACTCAAAGTGCAGACTTGAAACTTTGATAAATTAAAGATATGACTGAACCGAATCAATGTGCCGAATATCTCAACTTTTTACTGTATGGTTCAATGGCAAATTACCGTTTCGTTATAATAATAATAAGAATACGTAGAATCACTATGGGTTGCCTCGCAGCTTCGCTGCTTGGCCCCCAATTGTTATTATCATTATTATTATTATTAGAAATAGTAGTAGTAGCAGTTTCTGTTAAGTGCTACATTGTAGTTATCTCCTTTTTGGAGTAATGAGACTAGTGGTTAGTCCACATGGTCTCATCATAAGCCCATTAGGGGTAAAACACTCCTGTGGCATAGTAAGCCACACATGGTCTGTTTGAGCACGTTACAGTGAGTCATGAGAGACGACCAAATGCAAAGGTTACTGGTTATATTTAACCTCTATGGAGATGTTTGGTAGTCTGCCAAAAACAGATGTACTCTATGCATGGCATTACATATAACATACGTTATATGGAGAAGCTGCTTAGCACTTACATAACATAACACATAAGAACCCCCCCCCCCCCCCCCCCAAACACACACACACTGTGATGCCCCCAGCCAGTGTGAAGATTAGTTGATTATTGGTTATGTATATACAGATAACAGATTATACTGGACACTATATGTCACTGACATGCAGTATATCCAGATGCCCTGCTCCTCTAACAGGAGTCTTCCTGTAAGTGTGTAAGTGTGTGTGTGTGTTACACAGTATATTACATGCAGTAGAGCAGGGTGGGGTGAGGTGTGTGTGTGTGACAGTCACCTGCTAGAACTCCTCGACACATTCGTTAACTTCATCAACAGCCACGTTCCATTTATGCCATGGCTTCTGTCTGTGTACAACAGGTTCTTTGATAACTAAACCTGCTTTATTAAGGTGGAATTTGGCTGGAATCAAACTGTCCCTAATTCTTGGATATAAATGTGTGTGTGTGTGTGTGTCCCTAATCCTTATGGATATAAATGTGTGTGTGTGTTAGTACAGTGATTACTTTCTGCTGGTGCATTAGTGAACAGGTGAACCCCAGAGCACTACAGACAGAAATGTGTGTGTGTGTGTGTGTGTAAATGTGCAGACTTACTGATGGGTGCACCAACGCACAGATGAACCCCCAGCAGCAGCAGCAGCAGCTTCAGGCTCCTCATGATTTCTCCGACAGGAATCAGGAACTCCCAGAATGCAACAACTAGCTGTTCAGCAGCTCAGCAGCGTTCGGCCAGTCCTCAGCGCTCTGTTCTTCCCTCGCTGACCCAGACGTGCTGGTGTGTGTGGAGCGGGTAACGTCCCTGTTCCCTACTTGCCTTCTCTTTTTGAGGGGTCTGGAGGCGTGAGCTGCCCTGCAGACTGAGGGTTTGTGCAGCACATGTGGAGATGCCCATATAAGAGCCAGGGGGTGTAGCCTGTCACGGGAAAAGGAGGAAGGGGTGTAGAGAAGAGGAGAAGAGGGGGTGTAGCCTATTATGAGAAAGAAGAGGGTGTGTATGTGTGTGTGGGGGGGTGTTAAGGGTGCACAGATGAGCTGAAGTGGAGGTGCAGACATGGCTGATGAGGCATTTCATTGCTGACTCACTGGCACCCCCTGCCCCTCTTTAGGACTATTTCCAGGCCTTAGACCCCCCCTCCCCATCCCCCTCCTCTAGGATGACTCCACTAAGCACCCCCCCCATCCTCTAGGACGACAGGCACCCCAACCCATCCCCCCCCCCCCCCCCCACCGTAATAGGAATATTCCCTATTCCAATCTAAGGACACTGATCCCCCCCCCCCCCCCTTCATATATTCCAGGTCTGGGACCCCCCCCCCCCTTCAAATATTCCAGGTCTGGGACTCCCCCCTTCAAATATTCCAGGTCTGGGATATGTTCTCCACGTGGACCGGAGCATGTGAGTGTGTGTATGTAACCACGTGGTGACCACAAAGCTACAGTTGTTTTCTCCTTATGCAGATCTTTGTTTCTTCTTCTTATGCAAATCTCCACGTTACCATTTGTTGGAGATTCAGGAAGAAGATGCTGGAGACTACTGTGAGTGGTTTTAGCTGTGTAGAGTCTATCTTAGGGTCTTGTATTGGTGGCAAGTGTGTAGCTAAATAAAGGGTATAGCTAAATGTCTCATATTAGCCATATAGCAGTTAGAGTGTAAACTTAGGGTCTTGTATTAGCAAGTACTAGTAGCAGTTAAAGAGTACAGCTTAGGGTTTCATATTAGCTATATTAGCCATGTAGCAGTTAAAAAGTGTAGCTTAGGGTCTCATATTAGCCATGTAGCAGTTAAAAAGTGTAGCTTAGGGTTTCATATTAGCTGTGTAGCAGTTAAAGAGTGTAGCTTAGGTTTTCATATTAGCTGTGTAGCAGTTAAAGAGTGTAGCTTAGGGTCTCATATTAGCTGTGTAGCAGTTAAAGAGTGTAGCTTAGGGTCTCATATTAGCTGTGTAGCAGTTAAAGAGTGTAGCTTAGGGTCTCATATTAGCTATATTAGCCATGTAGCAGTTAAAGAGTGTAGCTTAGGGTCTCATATTAACTATATTAGCCATGTAGCAGTTAATGAGTGTAGCTTAGGGTCTCATATTAGCTATATTAGCCATGTAGCAGTTAATGAGTGTAGCTTAGGGTCTCATATTAGCTATATTAGCCATGTAGCAGTTAATGAGTGTAGCTTAGTGTCCAGTCTGTTCTAGGGTCAGATGGTAGGACCAGAGCCTGTTTACGGAGAGCCGGGTCACTCCCTATTAATTCCAATCCGTTGCAGTTCCGCTAGGGGCGATCACGAATAAGTGCAAAAACATTGGGGGTCTATGGAGTTAGACGGTTAAATTTGTCTTTCACCTGGTTGTCATTGAAAAATCGAAGATTTGATTGTGGTTTCTGCAAACTCAATATGGATTATAGGTCAAAAGTTGAGTACTTACGTCCTTTCAATTTCTTACAGGCTGGGTCGTTGTTGCCCACAACACACTATCTTTCTGCTAATGAATGACGTCATTGACACATTTGAAAGGCTTTTTAGAACAAATAAGTGACTCAAAAAATATAACACCCAGCTGTGTGTACTTTCTCTGCCCCCTCTTTCGAGTGCAACATTCAAATTTCTGGGCAAAAAATGATATCGCGAGAAACGTGGATTTTGAGGGGTACAGCTCATTCTGCACCTCGTGAGCGCCCTCACGTGAACCAGAACAGGAACTGCAACCAGTTCAGAAACCGGAAGTTTCCCGAGAGTGTCTAATAAGGGGAGAACCGCCATTCTCTGGAAGGACCTCTCTGGGCAGTCATCAAAGCCCCATGGCATCTCTGAATATGGTGGTTTCGGATGTGAAGATTACTGGTCTGTTGTGTGCTACCAGTTGACCCTCTGCATTCGAACAGTAGAGGTGTATTTGTGCTCGAACAGTAGAGGTGTATTTGTACTCCAAGATCAGTTGCTGTTCAGATGTCAGGTACTGTTCCCATCATGTAGAATAGGGGGAAGCTCCATCGTCGTGTGTGTGTGTGTGTGTTGTCAGTACGGGGAAGCTCCATCGTCATGTGCTGCCCAGCGTGATGGGAACGGCATGTCAGAGTGAAACGGAACACGTGTCACGTGTCTTAAGAGACGTCTGTGTGTGTGTGTGTGTGGAGCAGCCCAACATGAGAAGTGTGTTCAGAGCCATACGCTTGCATCAGGAAGTTGCTCTCTGAGTCTACAAGGAGGCCTCTGGATCAGTAGGGACGAGTGTGTGTGAGTGTGTGTGAGTGTGTGTGTGTGTGGGGAGTCTACACAGACGCCTGTGGATCAGTCATGGGACAGAGGAAGAAGAAATAACCTCACAAACACGGCAGCCATTCCACAGTGAAGTTAACATATTTTATTTCTTTTAAGTGCCACTCATGCATATCGGAGGGGTGGGGAGGGTGGGGCAGGAGTAGGAAGGGGTGGGGCAGGAGTAGGGTGAGGAGGGGCGGGAGTGGGGTGGGGTCGGATGGGAGTGGGGAGGGTGGGTGGAATTGACGATCCTATTGACACCTGGAGTCATTTTACAGCACTAAACTGATACAGAGAGCAGCGGGGTGCAGGCGGGCAGAACCGGGGCAGAACCACCCGCTTGCCCGGTCGCCGGGGCAGAACCACCCGCTTGCCCGGTCGCCGGGGCACAAAGTAAGAAACCGTGCAATAACAGAATGGACAGGGGCGTGAGGAAACAACAGATACCAGAGATGACAAAGACAAAGTCAAAACGGCAAAAAAACAAAAAAAACCAAACAAACAAAAAAAAAAACATCATAGAAACACTGAAACACTGAATGCAGAACCATCGTACAGGTAAAAGGTAGTGTCACACAAAAAGCCATTTTCATCACATATATACAATATAGATATATACATACGGCATCACCCTCTGGTCTCGACAATAACAAAATACTCTGTACTCTTCCCCCTTGTGTGAGTTTGCACCCCCCCCCCCCCCACGGCCAGAGGAACAAGAGGACGACTGTAGAGACACGTATTTACAGTAAGCACAACACCAACACTGAAGAAAAGAGGCCTCCGACACACACCACCACACCTGGGCAATCTCCTCCGACCTACACCACCACACCTGGGCAATCTCCTCCGACATACACCACCACACCTGGGCAATCTCCTCCGACACCACTATGACTGCCTGGGACCCTGCTTTGACCAACCCCACTATGGCAGTCTCCACAAAGAAACGTGGCATTCCCAAGGCAATCTCCTTTGAGAACCACAGTGTTGCCAGGGCAATCTCCTTTGAGAACCACAGTGTTGCCAGGGCAATCTTCTCTGAGAACCACAGTGTTGCCAGGGCAATCTCCTCTGAGAACCACAGGGTTGCCAGGGCAATCTCCTCTGAGAACCACAGTGTTGCCAGGGCAATCTCCTCACGACCACCCCAGTCCAGGCTCCCCATCACATCGGCCCTCGGTCTGGCTGCCCCTGGGTCTGGCTCCACAGTAATCTCTCTGGCAGGTACATCTCCACGGGTAGTACAAATGAGTTGTCATCAGAGACGGTTAAATCTCGCACACATAAAGATACAGAAAAGCTCTCATACACACGCAGAAAAGGGACTAAACACAGACACACACACACAACTGACTGATCATACAGACATTTCTCTTTCTCGGCCTTATTCTGGCTAATCGAGGCTAGTAGTAGGCAAGTTAATTTCCCCAAGTATCTCCAATCACATTGCCATCAGCGGAGCCATTCGACCAATCACATGGCACCAGCTGCTTTGGATCCTCTCTGATTGGTGATTGGTGAAGATGCAGACATTGTGCTTTTATTTTCATATCTGCCAAGCAGGCTGTTTCAGGTTGTGGGACTGGTGAGTTTAGTTTCACTTTAGCGAACATTGGTGCCAGTTAGACTAATGGGGCAGTGTGGTGAATTTAGTTTCATTACATTGTGATATGTGGCCTTTGGCCTCGACGGAGATCTGCATTCTCCAAGTGCCCTTCTAGGTTAGTAAAATTCCCTCTTAAGTGCTTTGAGCTCAGAGCTGTGTGAGGTTCTGATTGGAGACATGGAGACCGATTCTCCTTCCTGCTGCAGCTGTGTGAGGTTCTGATTGGAGACATGGAGACCGATTCTCCTTCCTGCTGCAGCTGTGCGTGCAGGGGGGTGGACCGGATTCTCTAACGCGCTTTGAGACGATGCTCACTCATAATTTGTCTCGTAAGTGGTAACTGGTGACAGGAAATGACGTCACATCTAAGTACCAAGTTGAATGCATTTCCAGATGCTACAGTTTGTTAGCAATTGTTAGGAAAATGACTTGCTAGTACAAATCAAATGCACCATAAACTTGCATCTCCTGATTTCAACACTTTACATCAGGGGTGTCAGCTTCTACTAGGCAGCGGGCCAGATTTGCTCCTACTAGGCAGCGGGCCGGATTTGTTGGAATGAGACCTCGTGGGGGGCTGTGGTCATTGTCATTTTCATGATCATTTTTCTGCATGGGCATCAGAGTTGTGTTTGATGATCCTCTACTCACCCGCAAACCAGGGTTGTGCACAATTCTGCTTCCTGTTTGCTACTTCTATTGAAATGCAAGTGAAATTCAAGAATTGAATTGGAATTTAAGAGCCAGTTTCAATTCAATTCTGGAATTTTGCACAAGCCTGCTGCAAACCAGTAGCCTACAGATCATCTACTGCTGTCTATCCTGCCCTTGGAATACTTCAATGTCAGGTTTTGGCCTCTTCCTTCCTGAGGATGCTTTTTAGTTGGTAGATTTTGTATGTTTAATCAATTTATCACAGCAATGGCTAATTACAAATTGTTGAAGACAACTGGACGCGAATATCTTTTCTTTCTAATTTCCCTTCCTGCACAAACCATCAGGAAACCTGCTGACGGGCCTGATCTGGGGTGTGTATTAAACCCCAGAGGCCCCCAGACCTTGTTTGACACCCCTGCTCTACACTTTGGCACTAACGTCTCTGAAAACCTGCACACACACACACACTCTCTCAGTCTCACACACACACATTAACACATCATCAGCACAAGGGAACTCTTAGATGGGTATCATGATTAGTTCTGGGCACATTGTCAGGAAACCACCAGGATGAATGTGACACAAAAGATCAGGAGTGTGTGTGTGTGTGTGTGTGTGTGTGTGACCCTGCCAGTTTGAGATGTGCATGATTAGAGTCTGACTGTCCAGATCACCATAGTAACCCAAACACAACAAAGACCTTCTGATTGTCTCTGGCCCATTAGCACAAACCTGCCCCTGTGCAAATCATACTATATGAAACACACACACACACACACACCTTGGAACCCTGTGAAATTGCTTTGTGCTCATCACGGGACAACTCTGATCATTACTCCAGTATGGTGTACAAACATTACATGCATAATATTGCACTCTCTCCCTCTCACACACACACACACACACACATACACACACACACACACACACACACACACACACACACACACACACACACACACACACACTACAGGTCTGCAGGGCAGAACTGATTGCGAACGGCACAAATACTTATCATGATGATTGATTGGCTGGATTTCAGATGCTTTACAGGCCAGTCTTGATCTGGTAGGTTTGGGTTGGAGGGGCATTGGGCAGGAGGGGCAGGGGGGGCATTGGGCAGGGGGATACCCCACAGGAGGGGCAGGGGGATACCCCCAGGAGGGGCATTGGGCAGGGGGGGCATTGGGCAGGGGGATACCCCACAGGAGGGGCAGGGGGATAGCCCCAGGAGGGGCAGGGGGCAGGGGGGGCATTGGGCAGGGGGATACCCCACAGGAGGGGCAGGGGGATACCCCCAGGAGGGGCATTGGGCAGGGGGATACCCCCAGGGGGGGCAAAGGGGAGAAGAGTTTGGCTACATCCAGATTACCATTGCAGACCTTGGTGCCGCTCACACACACACACACACACACACACACACACACACACACACACACACACACACACACACACACACACACACACCAACCCATAATGTCTAATTATACAGCCCATGGCAATCCTGATTGACATCAGACAGACCTTATGAGACAGAGAGAGTGAATGAGTGTGTATGTGTGCATGTATGAGTGTGTTTGAATGTGTGTGTGTTTGTGGAGATGTCACCTGGCTGAGGGTGTGTGAGAGGGAGTCAGAGGGACAGGCTGCGGAGGCAGAGACAGGAAGAGGGACGATGCGGAGTGTGTGTGTGTGTGTGTGTGTGTGTGTGTGAGAGAGAGAGATAAGAGACAGGAAGAGGGACGATGTGGAGTGTGTGTGTGTGTGTGTGTGTGTGTGTGTGTGTGACAGAGGGAGAGAGAGAGAGAGAGAGAGAGAGAGAGAGAGACAGAAAGAAGCACCAGGCGGGTGGGGGTGTTGGGGCACAGCTGCACACAAGAGGCGGGTGTTTGGGGGTGTTGGGGCACAGCTGCACACAAGAGGCGGGTGTTTGGGGTGTTGGGGCACAGCTGCACACAAGAGGCGGGTGTTTGGGGGGCGGAGGCTATAGGACGGACCACGGAGGACACGGAGCACACGGAGGACATAGTCATCACTTAAACAAACCGCTAGTAAATGTGATTGTCTTCAAAGGAACATCGTTTTTTTTTTTTTTCAGTTCTGTTTTCTCATAAAAACCCCGGGATAGTCAAGTCACTAGTTCCTGTTCTTTCTCTCCGTTGGTGTATTTCACCTTTTCTTTTTTTCTTTCTTTTTTTGGGGGGAGAAGTCCCAACCTCCACCAGTCCTTCAGTTCATCTCTCCATCTATCATTCTGTCTGTCCATCCTGTGTTGTCCTTCCACTCTGGCAGCAGATCAGTCATCACTCCTGGGCTGCTCCGCTGGGCTGTGTGTGTGTGTGTGTGTGTGTGTGTGTGTGTGAGAGTAAGAGGAGAGTTTAGACGATGGAATCCCAGTCGAAGTCGTCCTGGATATCGTCGGCTGGCATCTGCCGCATCTGGAAGTTTCCAGGAGGCATCATGTGCTGCTGATTCATCTGGGGATGATGACCTGAGGAGGAGAGGAGGAAGAGAGGAGAGGAGGAAGAGAGGGGGAGGAGGAGGAGAGAAGAGGAGGAGGAGAGGAGGAGAGAAGAGGAGGAGGATGGGGGAAGAAAGGAGGAGAGAAGAGGAGGAGGAGAGAGGAGGAAGAGAGGAGAGGGGGAGGAGAGGAGGAGAGAAGAGGAGGAGGAGAGAGGGAAGAGAGGAGAGGGGGAAGAGGAGGAGGAGAGAGGAGGAAGAGAGGAGAGGGGGAAGAAAGGAGGAGAGAAGAGGAGGAGGAGGAGGAGGAGGAGAGAGAAGAGAAGAGGAGGAGAGAGGAGGAAGAGAGGAGAGGGGGAAGAAAGGAGGAGAGAAGAGGAGGAGAGAGGAGGAAGAGAGGAGAGGGGGAAGAAAGGAGGAGAGAAGAGGAGGAGGAGGAGAGAAGAGGAGGAGGAGGAGGAGGAGAGAGGAGAGGGGGAAGAAAGGAGGAGAGAAGAGGAGGAGGAGGAGGAGAGAAGAGGAGGAGGAGGAGAGAGGAGAAGACGTTGATGGTCAACACACATGCTATCCCATCCTAGAGCAAATATACAGTCATGACAGTGTGAGAGCAGTGATAGCACACACACACACACACACACAGTGTGGTGGGTCAAGGTGGGCCCTGCGCACACACACTCACACGCACACACACACACACTCACCGTGGGGGGTCATGGTGGGCCCTGCACACACACACACACTCTCTCACACACACACACACACTCTCCGTGGGGGGTCATGGTGGGCCCTGCACACACACACACACACACACACACACACACACACGCACACACACACACACTCACCGTGGGGGGTCATGGTGGGCCCTGCACACACACACACACACACACACACACACACACACACACACACACACACACACACACACACACTCACCGTGGGGGGTCATGGTGGGCCCTGCACACACACACACACACACACACACACACACACACACACACACACACACACACACACACTCACCGTGGGGGGTCATGGTGGGCCCTGCACACACACACACTCACACACACACACACACACACACACTCACCGTGGGGGGTCATGGTGGGCCCTGCACACACACACACACACACACACACACACACACACACACACACACACTCACCGTGGGGGGTCATGGTGGGCCCTGCGCTGCTCATGGGGGGCATGTGGGGATAGCCGGGAGGCCCCATCATGGAGGACATGGTCTGTCTGCTGTCCATGTACATGTTTCCTGTACGCGCACAAACACACACACACACACACACACACGCACGCACGCACACACACACACACACACTCACATTAACATCATCACATTAATACTACACTCTCATTAACTCTAGAGTAGATTAGATACGATTAGATTACATTCAGCTTTGTTGTCATTGTGCAGAGTATAAGTACAGAGACAACAAAATGCAGTTTGGGTCTAACCAGAAAAGCAGGAAAGTGCAATGAGGCTTCACCACACTATACTAACTCACTATACTAACACACTATACTAACACACTAACTCACTACACTAACTCTGTTGGTCAATCAGAGTGAAGCCAAATGTGCATGTAATATTTATTAATTTATCAATTATTGAAAAGTATATGGCATGGCTCCATTAAAAAAGAAGTGTGTCTGTCTGTGTGTGTGCAGGGTATATACAGAAATTCTTAAGTTGAATTTAATACCTTTTAATACCTTTTTTAATACCTTCACAATATTGTTTAATACCAACACGACTTCGAGCTGCAACTAGCGGCAACCTTTCAAAATTCAGTGTTGGGGGTAACTAATTATAAAGTAACAGATTACTGTCATATTGGTTACTTAACTTTCTGAGTAAGAAAGTGTAGCAATGCTTACAATTCAAATCAAGTATCAATTATTACAGTTACTGGATACTTTGTTCCTTTTTTGCTTCAATAAAAACACTGGCCTATACACAATTATTTGTTATTTAATCCTAACCCAAGATAAAAAGTGATTTCATTGTTATGTGTAGGAAGAGCACAATTTAATCCTAACCCAAGATAAAAAGTGATTTCATTGTTATGTGTCGGAAGAGCACACACCACTTCTCCAGCACTACACGTTCTTTCACTATCATTCTCTCTCAATCAAGACAAAATGACAAATGAAAATCAGAAAAGGTTTACTTCTAAAAAGGCCCACGACCATACGCAGTACACACACACACCATTGCTGTCTAATTTGCCAGTCAAGGTATCACATTCAAAAATAGGCTGTCACATTTTACAAAAATACTAATTATTAATTGGGTGCTGCTGGAGAATGTGGGCCCCATGTGATAAAATACTTTTGGGCCTGCATGCTCCCTGTGACAAAAAATTTGAAAAATAACCCCTTAAATGGTGACTTCTGGGGAATTTTGTGGAAACTAATACAATACATTACAATACAGCCTATATAAACCTACACAGGTTCTTATATTCAACTAATTTTAAGCAAGTTACTTTGATCTCATCACATACTACATCAAGGGAGTAACCCTATAGCTCCTGAGCACGCTTTGAATAATGTAAAGGTAACACCTGTTAAACTAACCTTAACATGACATTTACTGAGGGTAGAAAATGTTAAATCGTATAGCCTAAACCTTATCTTATTGTCAGGCCTATATTTAACCTCTATTCTGTAGTCAAGGCAGGGGTAGCTCATTGCAAATAACCCCTTATAACATGTGCATATGTTTACATGTTATATTCTTGTTTTTCCCCCCTTTCATTTAATTATATATTTGTTTGAATGAAAAGGCCTTCTGCCTTTATGGGGACTTTTAATTTGAAAATGGGTTATTGTGATACTGTGTGTAGGCTAGGCCTAGTTTAGGCTATGTCTGCTGCACTTACAGCCTGTGTCATTGAAAACGCGATGGCGCAAATGATTACTTTTTTGGATGACAATGACAGCTGGTAGCGTAGACATACTGATAGCTTCAATGGCGCATATTTATGTGGAGACAGTAGCCCTACGTGGCCGATGAGCCAGGCAGTCTTCCACCTCTGATTACGTCTGCCCATTCTTGTTTGCTGGCTAGTAGACTCCAGAGCGGTGGAAAACGGCTCTGGTAGACTCCATGTGACCTGACGGCATTCACTCCCATCCAGAGGCATTTATTGTCTTTTTACAGACGTGGCAATAAGCCTCTTGGCTGTTGCCAACTAGCCTAAGCCACAAGTCCTCTAACCAAATGTCCGAAAAAATAAAATGTCCCATGACATCGTCAATGGTAGCGAACTTTTGGCAACAAGTTTAGGCAGTAAGCCAGCCGTAAATCCAGTTTGAGCATAGCCTAGTTTGAGGGGGCGCTAAAAGTTTTTACCACGAACGCACACTGACATATCGCTCAGGTCCTACTCGCACATATAATTAATATAATATAAATAAATTCACGCGAATTTTAGGAGATAGGCCTGCACTTAACACAAATGGAAAACATCATAGTTAGTGGTTCGAAAATGTAATACCTCGTCAGATGACGTTTATTACTTTTTAATACTTTTAAATGGCTTTAAATTTGGCTAATTTCATTTACTACCTTTTAATACTTTTTACAACTCCGCGGACACCCTGGTGTGTGAGTGTGTGTGTGTGTGTGTGTGTGAGTATGTTTGCATCTGTCTGTCTGTGTGTGTGTGTGTTTGCATCTGTCTGTGTGTGTGTGTCTGTGTGTGTGTGTGTGTGTTTGCATCTGTCTGTCTGTGTCTGTGTCTGTGTGTGTGTGTGTGTGCATCTGTGTGTGTGTGTGTGTGTGTGTATGTGTGTGTGTGTCTGACCTGTGTTGATGTGCTGGCTGGGTTTGTTGGGGTGCATGGCTCCGTGGCAGACTGCTGGCGGCACTGCCCCCTGTGGTGGGATGACGCCAGTGCGGGTGAAGAACTGGTTGATGGAGGAGCAGAGGTCAGCAATCTGGGTCGGCTCCAGAGACCAGTTATTCAGCTCCGCTTGGCGCATGCTCTCCTTCAGACCTGCGCACACACACACACACACACACACACGCGCACACACACACACACACACACACACACACACACACACACACACACACACACACACACACACACACACACACACACACACACACACACACACACACACACACACACACACACACACACACACACACACACACACACACACACAAAATATTGTCAGCACTACAATACATGGCTACACTTAATCAAACAGGAATCTTGATCAGCATGAATATTAATCAGACAAAAATTATAAAATCACACACACACACACACAAACACACAAACACACACACACACTTCTCAGACCAAAACAACAGACACTTCAAACACAGAGAGATTACACACTTCCTTGTTCCAGGTAAATGGCAAGTGGCAGCGGAGGGCGGAGTTAATGACGGCGGTAACCTTTGGTGTGATATCTCAGCAGACGCAGCGCTGTGATTGGACGAGCCGGCTGACCCGCTGAGCTACGCCACAGCTGAGACGCTAATTGGACGAGCCGGCTGACCCGCTGAGCCACGCCACAGCTGAGACGCTAATTAAACTTCAAGCCTCCACTCGCTAACTGAAGAGCTCCTTCAAATGACACTGCACTGCAGCTCCGCCACACAGGCCTCACACACACACACACACACACATGTGCAAAGACACACAAACACATGTGCAAAGACACACATGTGCAAAGACACACACACACCAGGGTTTCCGTTGTCCGGTAATTACCGGACATTGGCCGGAAAAAAAATGAAATGTCCGACAAAATTAAATCTCTCCGGTCAAATTGTCCGATTAAAATTGGCTAATCCCGTCCCCTGACGCAATCTGAATTTGAGAATAAGCCTTAGCCTAATATGTAAGCCTATATTATACGTCCTCTGGCTATGTTTTTAAATAAACAGGCTCTACCGTCTGAAAAGTAAGCTATTAAACAACACGTAGCCTATGCAGCATTTCAAATAGGAAGCGCACGCTTTAAACGTCCAAGTTAGACAACAAACAAATGTGAGGCGGTTTAAACATGGCCAGGCCCAGGCAGATTAGCCTTAAAAGTTTTTTCAGAGGCCAGACGTGATGGATGATGATACATTGGTAACATCTGAAGCCTTAGATGTCCGGTCAACTCCACCACCACCAGATAAAAAGCAGAAGTGTCGGGCGTATCTGTCGGAATCAGTGACATTGGGAGTTGCGGGGGATGCGGCCGCTCCAAGACACTGTCATTCTCCGTGTACACTGGACATGCAAAGTGTTCTTTACCCAAAGCATACAGTAGGCCTATGCGTTCTCTGTCTATGATCTACAGGGTTAGGGCCTCCTCGACGAGGAGATTGCTGGTCCGCGGATAATTTCTGGCACAATTAAACGCTATCATTGAACCGCGGCCAAAAGAAAAAGAAACTAAACATTTCCCAGAATAGGAAACATTTCTTAATTTATTGTTATCAAATAAAAAAGCATAGCATTAGGGGGTAGTGGTGTGAGCGCTCATTCTTGTGTGTGCACATCTGTGTAAGTTAAACAGTCACCAATGGAGATAACGTGGGTAGCAGCAACAAACAACGTATACCTTTTTAGAACAACGAACGAAGCGGACTCTTGCTGTCCATGAAAAGATACTGGCTAGATCTTGTTAGGCATGTTTAAGTTAGGCTAATGAACATGTTGCATTCTATACAGCCTGATTATGTCATTCTTTAAGCTACATAGCCTGTCTCCAGTTTTCCTCAATTTGACTAAGAAGCGATAATAGGATAATTGACCGGCATATCATCAAAATGTCCGGAAAACGAAACCTCTGCCGGTCACTTTGACCGGCACCATTTTTGTCTAGCGGAAACTCTGACACACACATGTACAAAGACACACAAACACATGTGCAAAGACACACACACACACACATGTGCAAAGACACACACACACATGTGCAAAGACACACAAACACAACATATACACACACACACACACACACATGTGCAAAGACACACAAACACAACATATACACACACACATGTGCAAAGACACACACACACAACATACACACACACACACATGTGCAAAGACACACACACACACACATGTGCAAAGACACACAAACACAACATATACACACACACACACACATGTGCAAAGACACACAAACACAACATATACACACACACATGTGCAAAGACACACACACACAACATATACACACACACATGTGCAAAGACACACACACACACACATGTGCAAAGACACAAAAACACAACATATACACATGCACACACACACATGTACAGACACACACACACACACATGTGCAAAGACACACACACACACACAACACATACACACGCACGCACGCAAACACACGCATACAAACATGCGTGCACAAACACACATTGTGTTTGTGTCCTGTGGGACGCTGGGGGGCTGTGGGAAGAACTCTAAGCTCTCCTGTGGGGGGGGGGGGGGGGGGCAGCTCACCTTGGAAGGGTGACAGGTCCACATCGGCCCAGTTGTAGCTGCTGGCGATGCGACAGCTCTCCTTCAGAGCATCCAGACTGGGATACCAGTCACTGAGGAGTCCAGCTAACACACACACACACACATATACAGGTCATTAGAGAGGGCTCTGAGAGGAGATCAGTGCTGATTTGAGTGGGAGTGGGGGATTTAGTGAGAGTTGTAGTGTAGGGGAAAGCCCAGCAGAGGGCACTCTCCCCCACTCTCTGCTCTCTCTAGCTTTGTTCTCTCTTTGTTCTGGTGGCAGTGTCCATCCTCAGCAGCACAATCTCTCTCACACACACACACACACACACACACACACACACACACACACACACACACACACACACACACACACACACACACACACACTGTACAGCTATACACACACACTTCAACTAGAGCGGTCCTTTCAGATACAGTCACACACACCCACCGGCGTGCGAGAGTCTAGAATTCTAGACTTGTTTGTGTGTGTGCGCATGTGTGTACATACGTGTATATCTATAAGTGTGTGTGTGTGCTCACCAATGCAGCTGAGCAGCGTGGCTTTGATGGTGTGTGTGTGTGAGAGTGTGTGTTTGTATGTATGTATGCGTATGTGCATGTGTGTATGTGTGTGTGTATGTGTGTATGCGTATGTGCATGTGTGTATGTGCATGTGTGTATGTGCATGTGTGTATGTGCATGTGTGTATGTATGTGTATATTGCGTGGGCTGTCCCGTAATATATCCAGCTAACATTGTGGGTTGTGGGTGGGTCGAGTCAAAATGGCTAGATAGCAGCGACCCGCACATTATTAGTGTGTATGCGTGTGTCGGGATTCCCACACCTTGGTTAACTTCAAATTCAAAGACTTTTCAAGGACTTTCCAGGTCCAGTACCCTCCACTCAAGGAACTCATGTGTGATACTCAGATCTCCGATCTGCTGGAGAGGTGTAGCATGGGCGACGACATCGCACACACACACAGAGGTGTAGCATGGGCGACGACATCGCATTTGGAAGCTGCTCCAAATCACTGAATGGATTCCTGAATTCGGTTTCACGTTCACAAAAGCTGGTCACAATCTGGTCTTGGCCTTACGTAACTTTGGATGTGGAAGTGCGAGTGTGACAGTTTTTGCAACGACGTCATTAAAGTAGCGTCCCTCCCACTTCAAAAATCCCACATACACCAGCAGGCTCAGGTACAGCTTCTTTCCAGAGGCTGTAACACTGCTGAACAAAACTACACCTCCTGTCTAGCATTTGCACTTTAGCTGTTATTAGTTTACCTGTTTACTTTTTACTACTGCACTGTTTACCTGTTTACATTGACTGTATTGCACTGTTTACCTGTTTACATTGACTGTATTGCACTGTTTACCTGTTTACATTGACTGTATTGCACTGTTTACCTGTTTACATTACTCCTACACTGTTTCACCTATGACCTTGCACTGCTAACACCCCATACTATACATTATATTTATATACATATTTATATATATTTTATATTCCATAGCCTGCCCATAAACCTGTGCAATTTACTGTACATATATATTACATGTATATATACATTAGCTATATAGAATGTCTATTTATACTCAATATATATATATATATATATATATATATATATATATATATATATATATATATATATACAGTATATATATATATATACACACAACATATTTATACTCAACATATATACCAAATTTCCCTCACGGGATCAAAAGAGTATATATCTGCTAAATGACAATAAAGTTGAATCTAATCGAACGTGGTGCCCAAAGGGTGGAGACGCATAGTGGCGGGAATCGTATGGAAAACATTTTTCCAAAAAACTTCTTGCACAAAATAAATTCAAAGGACCTGTATCTCTTCATGTCTATTTCCAAACACTTCTGAGGGCCTTGAAAATTTTTCCAGATTCACAAACTTTCAAGGACCCGTGGGAACCCTGGTGTGTGTTAGTATGTGTTCAGATAGATAGATAGATACTTTATTGATCCCCAGGGGAAATTCATGTGTATGTGTGTGTGTGTTCATTCATATGTATGTATGTGTGTGTGTGTGTGTTAGTATGTGTTCATATGTGTGTGTGTGTATTCGTTCATATGTGTGTGTGTGTGTGTGTATTCGTTCATATGTGTGTGTGTGTGTGTGTATTTGTTCATATGTGTGTGTGTGTGTGTGTGTATTCGTTCATATGTGTGTGTGTGTGTGTGTGTGTATTTGTTCATGTGTGTGTGTGTGTGGATTCGTTCATATGTGTGTGTTTGTGTATTTGTTCATATGTGTGTGTGTATGTGTGTGTGTGTGTTTGTTCATATGTGTGTGTGTGTGTGTGTGTGTGTGTGTGTGTGTGTGTGTGTGTGTGTTTGTTCATGTGTGTTCATGTGTGTGTGTTTGTTCATATGTGTGTGTGTGGGTGTGTGTGTGTGTTTGTGTTTGTTCATATGTGTGTGTGTGTGTGTGTATTCGTTCATATGTGTGTGTGTGTGTATTTGTTCATGTGTGTGTGTGTGTGTGTATTCGTTCATATGTGTGTGTTTGTGTATTTGTTCATATGTGTGTGTGTATGTGTGTGTGTGTGTTTGTTCATATGTGTGTGTGTGTGTTTGTTCATATGTGTGTGTGTGTGTGTGTGTGTGTATTTGTTTATATATGTGTGTGTGTGTGTGTGTGTATTTGTTCATATGTGTGTGTGTGTGTGTGTGTGTTTGTTCATATGTGTGTGTGTGTGTGTGTGTATGTGTGTGTGTGTGTGTGTGTGTGTGTGTGTATGTGCTCACCGTTGCTGCAGGGCATCTGCTGCGTGGCGTGGCTCTGATGTCCCAGCTGTTGCTGGTGCTGCTGCCCATGTTGGGCCGAGAGGGCAGTGTGTGCGTGTGTGTGTGCGTGTGTGTGTGCGTGTGTGTGCGGGGTGTGTGTGTGCTGGCTGTGCTGTGTGTGTGTGGCGTGCCCGCCGTGCTGGGCGTGGGGGGGCAGGTGCTGCGGGTGTGTGTGTGTGTGTGTGTGAGGGGACCCATGGGAAGGGTGGGGAGAGTGGGACAGGGGCATTTGGCTTCCGCTGGTGGGGATGGAGTTGGGGTGGGAGTTGGTGGTGTTGTTCTGGCCGCTGTGTGTGTGTGAGTGTGTGTGGGCGTGAGTGTGTGTGTGGGAGTGTGTGCTGCTGCTTGGGGAGTGCTGGTAGGAACACGAAGTGTGTGTCTGCTGTGCGGACGAATCCGAGGGCATGCCCATCAAACCTGCGGGAGAAAAGACACACGCACACACGCACACACACAAAGCAAAGTTATTTCATTTGCTAACAAGAGTGTTCCGCACCTGGTTAATTCTGCACCTATAAACTAATGCTATGGATTACACCACCGTAAACACACACACACACACACACACACACAATCACTCATAACTCCCTGAGGATACTACACAGATACACTCACCTTCAGTCCAACAACTAAAATGCTACACACACACACACACAATCCTGTAATCTAATAACTAACTCTACATGTTAAGAATACCTATCAATACACACCACAGTGGTGTGTGATCAGAGGAATTCACACACACACACAAATATCGTCACATGGGACAGACCTGTGGGGCAGTACAAAAACACACAAGGTCAGACACACACACACACACACACACACAAGGTCAGACACACACACACACAGTTAGTCAGACAACATCCATACTAGCCACTATAATGCTCTTCCACTAGGGGGCGACAGACATCAAGCTCCTGATGGCGCTCAATAAGAAATCAATAATTAATCCCCAACCAATCATCAACTCATTAGTAACTCATCAGAAACTCCTCACCAATCACTGACTAATCGGTGTGGAATCAGATACTAATCACCAGCCAATCAAATCTCACCCTCAAGACATCCTAATGACCTACAGCAAAGTGTGAATACCTCTAGTCGAGAGGCTGTGTGTGTGTGTGTGTGTGTGTGTGTGTGTGAGTGTGTGTGTGTGTGCGCATGAGGGAGAGGCAAATCCGACGGTCTGCAGCTTCAGACACAGACATATACACACACAGAAAACAGAATAAGACAGATAAATGGACAGTGACAGGAAGAGTGTGTGTGTGTGTTTGAGAGAGTGTGTGTGTGTGTGTGTGTGTGTGAGTGTGTGTGTGTGTGAGTTGTGAAGTGAAGTGTGTGTGTGTGTGTGTGAGTGTGTGAGTTGTGAAGTGTGTGTGTGTGTGTGAGTTGTGAAGTGAAGTGTGTGTGTGTGTGTGTATGAGTTGTGAAGTGAAGTGTGTGTGTGTGAGTGAGTTGTGAAGTGAAGTGTGTGTGTGTGAGTGAGTTGTGAAGTGAAGTGTGTGTGTGTGAGTTGTGAAGTGTGTGTGTGTGTGTGTGTGTGTGAGTTGTGAAGTGAAGTGTGTGTGTGTGAGTTGTGAAGTGTGTGTGTGTGTGTGAGTTGTGAAGTGAAGTGTGTGTGTGTGTGTGAGTTGTGAAGTGAAGTGTGTGTGTGTGAGTTGTGAAGTGAAGTGTGTGTGTGAGTTGTGAAGTAACCTGTGTGTGTGTGTGTGTGAGTTGTGAAGTGAAGTGTGTGTGTGAGTTGTGAAGTGAAGTGTGTGTGTGTGTGTGTGTGAGTTGTGAAGTGAAGTGTGTGTGTGTGTGTGTGAGTTGTGAAGTGAAGTGTGTGTGTGAGTTGTGAAGTGAAGTGTGTGTGAGTTGTGAAGTGAAATGTGTGTGTGTGTGTGTGAGTTGTGAAGTGAAGTGTGTGTGTGTGTGTGTGTGTGTGTGTGTGTATGTGTGTGTGTGTGTGTGTGTGTGTGTGAGTTGTGAAGTGAAGTGTGTGTGTGTGTGTGAGTTGTGAAGTGAAGTGTGTGAGTAGTGAAGTGAAGTGTGTGTGTGTGTGTGAGTTGTGAAGAGAAGTGTGTGTGTGTGTGTGTTGTGAAGTGAAGTGTGTGTGTGTGTGAGTTGTGAAGTGAAGTGTGTGTGTGTGTGTGAGTTGTGAAGTGAAGTGTGTGTGTGTGAAGAGAAGTGTGTGTGTGTGAGTTGTGAAGTGTGTGTGTGTGTGTGTGAAGAGAAGTGTGTGTGTGTGAAGTGAAGTGTGTGTGTGTGTGTGTGAAGTGAAGTGTGTGTGTGTGAGTTGTGAAGTGAAGTGTGTGTGTGTGAGTTGTGAAGTGAAGTGTGAAGTGAAGTGTGTGTGTGTGTGTGTGAAGTGAAGTGTGTGTGTGTGAAGTGAAGTGTGTGTGTGTGTGAGTTGTGAAGTGTGTGTGTGTGTGTGTGAAGTGAAGTGTGTGTGTGTGTGTGTGAAGTGAAGTGTGTGTGTGTGAGTTGTGAAGTGAAGTGTGTGTGTGTGTGTGAGTTGTGAAGTGAAGTGTGTGTGTGTGTGTGTGAGTTGTGAAGTAACCTGTGTGTGTGTGTGTGTGAGTTGTGAAGTGAAGTGTGTGTGTGAGTTGTGAAGTGAAGTGTGTGTGTGTGTGTGTGTGAGTTGTGAAGTGAAGTGTGTGTGTGTGTGTGTGAGTTGTGAAGTGAAGTGTGTGTGTGAGTTGTGAAGTGAAGTGAAGTGTGTGTGTGTGTGAGTTGTGAAGTGAAATGTGTGTGTGTGAGTTGTGAAGTGAAGTGTGTGTGTGTGTGTGTGTGTGAGTTGTGAAGTGAAGTGTGTGTGTGTGTGTGTGTGTGTGTATGTGTGTGTGTGTGTGTGTGTGAGTTGTGAAGTGAAGTGTGTGTGTGTGTGTGTGTGTGTGAGTTGTGAAGTGAAGTGTGTGAGTTGTGAAGTGAAGTGTGTGTGTGAGTTGTGAAGTGAAGTGTGTGTGTGTGAGTTGTGAAGTGAAGTGTGTGTGTGTGTGAGTTGTGAAGAGAAGTGTGTGTGTGTGTGTGTGTTGTGAAGTGAAGTGTGTGTGTGTGTGAGTTGTGAAGAGAAGTGTGTATGTGTGTGTGTTGTGAAGTGAAGTGTGTGTGTGTGTGAGTTGTGAAGTGAAGTGTGTGTGTGTGTGTGTGAGTTGTGAAGTGAAGTGTGTGTGTGTGAAGAGAAGTGTGTGTGTGTGTGAAGAGAAGTGTGTGTGTGTGAAGTGAAGTGTGTGTGTGTGTGAAGTGAAGTGTGTGTGTGTGAGTTGTGAAGTGAAGTGTGTGTGTGTGTGTGAGTTGTGAAGTGAAGTGTGTGTGTGTGAAGTGAAGTGTGTGTGTGTGAAGTGAAGTGTGTGTGTGTGAAGTGAAGTGTGTGTGTGTGTGTGTGAAGTGAAGTGTGTGTGTGTGAGTTGTGAAGTGAAGTGTGTGTGTGAAGTGAAGTGTGTGTGTGTGTGTGTGTGAGTTGTGAAGTGAAGTGTGTGTGTGTGTGTGTGAAGTGAAGTGTGTGTGTGTGTGTGTGTGAAGTGAAGTGTGTGTGTGTGAGTTGTGAAGTGAAGTGTGTGTGTGAAGTGAAGTGTGTGTGTGAAGTGAAGTATGTGTGTGTGAGTTGTGAAGTGAAGTGTGTGTGTGTGTGAAGTGGAGTGTGTGTGTGTGAAGTGAAGTGTGTGTGTGTGAGTTGTGAAGTGGAGTGTGTGTGTGTGTGTGAAGTGAAGTGTGTGTGTGAAGTGGAGTGTGTGTGTGAGTTGTGAAGTGAAGTGTGTGTGTGTGTGTGTGTGTGAGTTGTGAAGTGAAGTGTGTGTGTGTGTGAAGTGTGTGTGTGAAGTGGAGTGTGTGTGTGAGTTGTGAAGTGAAGTGTGTGTGTGTGTGTGTGTGTGTGAAGTGGAGTGTGTGCACCTGCTATCCATCAGGCCCTGCCCACCTCTCCACTGCAGTGCTTTTAGCTGTGGCAGCGGCTGCCCTTTCAGTCACCCACACACACACACTCTCTCTTGTCTCAACCTGAGTGAGTGTGTGTGTGTGTGTGTGTGTGTGAGTGTGTGTGTGTGTGGGGTGCAGGGCAGAGGTGCACTCTTATCGTGCAGAAAGCCCAGTGTCCACACGGGGAGCTACAGAAAGCAATTAGCAGGCCGCCGCCCCCCACGCATACTGATGAGCCTCGTTACCCTCGTTAGGCTTTAGCAGCACCGCCAAATTAGCTCACTGTCTGACGCTCCCTACTGAGGAGGGCTCCAACACACACACACACACACACTATTGTAGTGAGAGGGAAAGAGGAGTGGAGTGGAAAACTAATGAAACACGGACAAAAGCTTAAAGTACAGGAACACACACGCACACGCACACACGCGCGCGCACACACACACACACACACACACACACACACACACACACACACACACACACACACACACGAGAGGAACACTGAAAATGTTGACACTCGATGCACTGGATTCTAGGAGAGAAGTAGGTTATGGAGGGAGGCCTCTTTATGGAAGAGCGTGTGTGTGTGTGTGTGTGTGTGTGTGTGTGTGTGTGTGTGTGTGTGTGTGTGTGTGTGTGTAGTGCTTATAACCTGTGTGTCGAGTGGTTTTTGTAGTCAGTCAATCAGATTAGCAACAAAGGGAATTAGAATGTAAATTGCTGGAGCCCCATCATCAGAATGGCTACACACACACACACACACACATTCACACAAATTCACATCATACATTCTCTCAAACTCACTCACATCACAGAAGTACACACACACACACACACTTACCCTGCTGACTGAAGGACTGCTCAAACACAGACTTGTACAGGCTGCGGAAGGAGGCACTGAGATCTTCGAAGTCGGAGAAGAGCAGCTGCTTGTCTCTCTCTGGGATGCTGTACTGGGGCTGGGGAGCCTGCTGCAGAGGCAACGCCTGGGACACCTGCGACACGGCCTCTGCATGGGTGGACACCTGGGGGAGAGAGGGAGAGGGGTTAGACACACGCTCACACACACACACACACACGCTCTCACACACACACACACGCTCACACACGCTCACACACACACACACACACACACGCACACACACCTGGGGGGAGAGAGAGAGGGGTTAGACACACACGCTCATTCACACACACACACACCTGGGTGGAGAGAGATGATTAGACACACAGGCTCACACACTCTCTCTCTCACACACACACACAAGGAATTGAGACGCAGGTCCACACACAGATGAGAGGCGTGTGAAATGTATTTAAAAGCAAAATCAATAGTCTGGCCTACTACAAATAATCATATCTCACAAGCAGGACACTCACAGTGGATCAATGGCCCGCACAGCATCGCGTGTGCGTGTGTGTGTGTGTGTATATGTGGCAGACTGAGTGTGTTTGCGTGTGTGTAGTGGAATGAGTGTGTGTGTGTGTGTGTTGGGGGGGGATTTGTACACATGCACGCACACATACTCCTCAACTGTGTGTGTTTGTGTGGCGGACTGAGTGTTTGTGTGTGTGTGTGTGTATGTGTCTGTCTGTGTGTGTGTGTGTGTATGTGTCTGTCTGTCTGTGTGTGTGTGTGTGTGTGTGTGTGTGTGTGTGTGTGTGTGTGTGTGTGTGGCGGCAGACTGTTGTCAGGAGGCTGAGGTGTGTATGAGTAATCAAAGCAGTTCTACAGCTAATGAGCTACAGGACCTCAGAGCCAGACAGAGATGGAGATAGAGATGGAGATGGAGATGGAGAGAGAGAGAGATGGAGAGAGAGAGAGATGGAGAGAGAGAGAGAGAGAGAGATGGAGAGAGAGAGAGAGAGATGGAGAGAGGGAGAGAGAGATGGAGAGAGAGAGAGAGAGATGGAGAGAGGGAGAGATGGAGAGAGAGATGGAGAGAGAGAGATGGAGAGAGAGATGGAGAGAGAGAGATAGAGAGAGATGGAGAGAGAGATGGAGAGAGAGAGATGGAGAGAGAGAGAGAGAGATGGAGAGATGGAGAGAGAGAGAGAGAGAGAGAGATGGAGAGAGGGAGAGATGGAGAGAGAGATGGAGATGGAGAGAGAGATGGAGAGAGAGAGAGATGGAGAGAGAGAGAGAGATGGAGAGAGAGAGAGATTGAGAGAGAGATGGAGAGAGAGAGAGATGGAGCGAGAGAGAGATGGAGAGAGAGATGGAGAGAGAGAGAGATTGAGAGAGATGGAGAGAGAGAGATGGAGAGAGAGAGATGGAGAGAGGGAGAGATGGAGAGAGAGACGGGGAGAGAGAGAGATGGAGAGAGAGGGAGAGAGAGATGGAGAGAGAGAGGGAGAGAGAGATGGAGAGAGAGAGAGAGATGGAGAGAGGGAGAGATGGAGAGAGAGAGATGGAGAGAGAGAGATGGAGAGAGAGACGGGGAGAGAGAGAGGGAGAGATGGAGAGAGAGAGAGATGGAGAGAGAGACGGGGAGAGATAGAGATGGAGAGAGAGATGGAGAGAGATATATAGAGAGAGATGGAGAGAGATGGATGGAGAGAGATGGGGACATAAGACCCTAGACATTAGACACTATTTTCCAATCTTCAATTAAAAAATGTTGATATTATGATTTCAGGACAGGTTGCCTTTGTAACTACAAAGAACTGATCACCCCCCCCCCCCCCCCCGCACACACACACACACACACCTTAAAGAGTCCAAAGCAAAGAATGGCCGTGCATCAGGAGGCATCATAATGACACCATATAATATGATGAGGCCCTAGCTCATCACATACAGCCAATTAACAAGGGAAATCACACATTTGACTAAACATAATGAGCAGCTCATCTGAAACAAATGACAAAGCTTTATACTTGTGTGCCATATACATGCTACCCCTAAATTCCCCAAACTATGATGAACTGGCATTTCAAAATCTCCAAAATGAAATATTGGAGTTCCAAGCCAAATGACCAGTTCTCTGTGGAGATGCCAGAACTTGCAGATGTTTGCAGATGACACTACCTTGATTCTTTCACATTCAAATTTCAGTGTTTTAATGAAAGAGGCAAATGCTGGCTTATCTGCATATGCCACTTGGTTCAAATTAAATAAACTATCTTTAAATCTTAAAAAATCTAATTTCATCATTTTTGGAGGTAAAAAATTATACCCTAATGACATATGTAAAATTAAAATTGAGTCTACAGAGATACCGCAAGTTTCATCAACCAGATTCTTGGGAGTTATTGTTAATGAAACCAAGTAGACTGTGTTAGCAAAAAAGTAAATAAATCAATTGGGATAATTAGGAGGGTTAGTCATCTTGTCTCTAGAAATTGCCTCCTCACTCTTTATTATAGTTTAATTTATCCATACCTTTCATATTGTAATTTAGTGTGGGCAAGTACTTTTCCTTCCACTATTAAGAAATGACTGGTCATTCAAAAGCGTTTTGTTAGAATTGCAACCTGTTCTGAATGGTGTGCTGCATCTACTCCGTTATTTAAAGAATTGAAAATCCTTACTGTGAATGATATTAATGTACTTCAAACCTGTGTTTTTATTTATGAAATATATAATTGTAATGGAAAGATTCCTGAGCACTTTAAGTGCTATTTTAAAACTAATTCACAGGTTCACTCATATGTAACGAGGCAAGCTAATTATTTTCACCCTCCTCAACTTAAAACATGTCAAGCTCAATTTTCCATACGTTATAGGGGTGCTAAAATATGGAAAAAAATGTCACATCTGGCCTTGAAATGTTTTACTACTAATCATTTTAAAGGATGCCTAAAGGCTAATTTAATTGCTGGTCTATAGCTGGTTCTCCTGAAGACTTCTATCATTGTAGTTTCTTCTACTGTAGTGCTTACACTTTTTGTTCATACTTTTTCTTTCTTTTTCTTTCTTCTCTGATTCTGTCTTTTTACAAGTGCTAATGGATTATATATATGTTCTGAACTGGATTATGTTCTGAACTGGATTATATATATTCAGAACTGGATTATATATGTTCTGAACTGGATTATATATATGTTCTGAACTGGATTATATATGTTCTGAACTGGATTATGTTCTGAACTGGATTATATATATGTTCTGAACTGGATTATATATGTTCTGAACTGGATTATGTTCTGAACTGGATTATATATGTTCTGAACTGGATTATATATGTTCTGAACTGGATTATGTTCTGAACTGGATTATATATATTCAGAACTGGATTATATATGTTCCGAACTGGATTATATATGTTCTGAACTGGATTATGTTCTGAACTGGATTATATATATTCAGAACTGGATTATATATGTTCCGAACTGGATTATATATGTTCTGAACTGGATTATATATGTTCTGAACTGGATTATGTTCTGAACTGGATTATATATGTTTAGAAGGAGACAACCACATATTTGGAGGACTTACAATAACGTCATCAGGAAGGTTTAATCTGGCATCAACAAACCTGGCTGACAAAGCACGAAGGACATATTTCTTAATTATAAAACAGATTTATAAATTCAATCCACCAACTAAACTCTAGTTTAAGACAATGGACTCCACTATCAAGCCAATTGCTCTGTATGGCAGTGAGAGTTGGGGACCCCTGCATGGGCTTGATCATAAACAGAGGGATAAGGGCCCAATTGAGCTACTTCACCTACAAATCTGCACCTACAGATATCTTACGCGTACATAGAACATTATCCAACCAGCATGCCGCTCTGAGCTGGGGAGGTTCCCCACGCGTGACTCCTTATTCCAAATTGCAAACAAAAATAACATAACCAACCCAAGTCACATGCCCAAATCTATACTAAAATAAATTGACAAAACAAATCGGATGCATTAAATTCTGGAAGGAATAAATAAAAACAAAAGACAAACTAGAGATCTACAGAACCCTGAACAGAAATTACTGTATAGCCCCATATTTAAATAACATTAAAGATAGAAACATTAGAACAACACTGACAAAACACAGAATCAGTGACCATAGCCTACAGATGTAGAGATGGGAGAGAGAGAGAGAACAAGAGACAAAGAGAGAGAGAGAGAGAGAGAATGAGAGATAAAGGGAGAAAGAACGAGAGATAAAGAGAGAGAGAGAGAGAACGAGAGATCTAGAGAGAGATATGTAGAGAGAGATATGTAGAGATGTTATTGCTTTGGCAATATTGTACAATGCAATAATGCCAAAACAGCTCATTGAATTTAATTGAGAGAGAACGAGAGATGTAGAGAAGGATGAGAGATGTAGAGAGAGAGAGAGAGAGAGAGAGAGAGAAGGATGAGATATGTAGAGAGAGAAAGAGAGAAAAGGATGAGCTATGGAGAGAGAGAAAAGGATGAGATATGTAGAGAGAGAGAGAGAAAAGGATGAGATATGTAGAGAGAGAGAGAGAGAAAAGGATGAGATATGTAGAGAGAGAGAGAGAGGAAAGGATGAGATATGTAGAGAGAGAGAAAGAGAGAAAAGGATGAGCTATGGAGAGAGAGAGAGAGAGAAAAGGATGAGCTATGGAGAGAGAGAGAGAGAAAAGGATGAGATATGTAGAGAGAGAGAGAGAGAAAAGGATGAGATATGTAGAGAGAGAGAGAGAGAAAAGGATGAGATATCTAGTGTTACGAGCCCATCAAATGATATGAAATGGTGCAACATAACATACAAAGGCCA
>NW_027468837.1:41218561-41223670 GCF_046254945.1 Alosa pseudoharengus
ACAGAGACAACTCACTAATCTCCTTACACACACACACACACACACACACACAGGCGTGCGCACACACACACACACACACACACACACACACAAATACAAACTTACAAAAACACACTCTTTCTTACAAACACAAACACACACATTCATTTCCTTTGGATGCTGCAACATCTCACCTCACATCTCTGATTGCACCTGAGGCCTACAAGAATGTATGTGTGTGTGTGTGTGTGTGTGTGTGTGTGTGTGTGTTGGAGGGTCACAGTAAGACATGTTATTTTAGGAAGTATGACCAGATTTATAAGATTCACTTGCACACACAAAGCACTAGTAAGCTCTACACATCACACACTGAATCTCACACACATACACACAATGATCCACTGAATACACACACAATCTCACACACATACACATGTGTGTACGCAGACAAATGACACATCCCACCACATCCCACACACAGAAAAAGATAGACCCACAGACAGACAGACCCCCCCCCACCCCCACACACACAGACAGACCCCCACCACACACACTACAGAACACACATACACAGACAGACCCCACCACACACACTACAGAACACACATACACAGACAGACCCCACCACACACACTACAGAACACACATACACAGACAGACCCCACCACACACACTACAGAACACACATACACAGACAGACCCCACCACACACAAACACAGAGAACAGAACACACACACAGACAGACCCCCACCACACACACACACACACACAGAGAACAGAACACACACACAGACAGACCCCCAACACACACACCACAGAACACACACACACAGACAGACACTGACATGCACCCCCCCCCCACACACACACGTCTCGGCTGTGTGCCACCCTGGGCAGTGCCCGGCCTCTCTGTTATTCATCATAATGATGCCACGTATCAGGAGCGCCCGCAACACCCCCCAACCGCATCGCGCCAGCGCTTTGAAGTCAGCCCTCTGGAGAGCACACGTGTGTGTGTGTGTGTTTGTGTGTGTGTGAGCAAGTGCAGGGGGAGGATGCGGGCACAATGTCGGCCGTGCATTTAGAATGGGCCCCATCCAGCCACACATGCACGCGCACACACACACACACACACACTCAGAGCGGGCCCCATCCAGCCACACATGCACGCACACACACACACACACACACACACACACACAGAGCGGGCCCCATCCAGCCACACATGCACGCACACACACACACACACACAGAGCGGGCCGCATCCACAGAGCTCCACATGATGCTGCATTTAGTGGAGCAGCTCCCAAGAGTGTCAATATCAGAGGATTACAGCAAAACATCCAATTAGCATGCACACTCCAGCCCAGAGAACGTGCCCGGGTGTGTGTGTTTGTATGTGTGTGTGTGTGTATTTGTGTGTGTGTATATATATATATATGTATATATGTGTGTGTGTTTACATCCATATACATAGTGAATAGAAAGTCAGCAGCTGCAGTATGATCAGCGAATAACTAAAAGACACACACACACACACACACACACACACACACACACACACACACACACACACACACACACACACACACACACACACACACACACACACACACACACACACACACACACACACACACGTGAATATGGTATGGAGGAGAAACAGCATTGTCCTTGGGTGGTGTGAGTGCATGGAGCTATTCTCTAGAACTGGAGAGGGAGGATCTGGCTACTCTAGTGTGTGTGAGTGTGTGTGTGTGTGTGTCTGTGTGTTTGCTACTTTAGCCAAAACAAATCACATCACAACCATCTTTTTCAAAATGATGTTTCACAGGGCTCATTTTCGGCATCAGAGTTAGCCAATTAGGTGCCACCTTTCAGATGGAGTCAGCACAGAGGACAATAGTCTACAGATGCAATAGTCTACAGATGCAATAGTCTACAGATGCAATAGTATACAGATGTGAACACAGAGGACAATAGTCTACAGATGCAATAGTCTACAGAAGCAATAGTCTACAGATGCAATAGTCTACAGATGCAATAGTATACAGATGTGAACACAGAGGACAATAGTCTACAGATGCAATAGTCTACAGATGCAATAGTCTACAGATGCAATAGTCTACAGAAGCAATAGTCTACAGATGCAATAGTCTACAGATGCAATAGTCTACAGAAGCAATAGTCTACAGATGCAATAGTCTACAGATGCAATAGTCTACAGATGCAATAGTCTACAGAAGCAATAGTCTACAGATGCAATAGTCTACAGATGTGCACTGGTGCTTCTCCTCCTCTCATCTTCTTCTCCTCTCCTCCTCCTCCCCTCTTCTTCTCCTCCTCTCCTTTTCTCCTCCCTTCCTCCTCTCCTCCTCCTCCCCTCTTCTTCTCCTCCTCCTCCTCTCCTCTTCTTCTCCTCCTCCTCTACTCCCCTCCTCCCTCTTGATACAGGAAGGCATTTCTATTGGCAGACCACCGTTAACTTGTGTGTGGTGTGTGCGGTGGTTGGACTGTGCAACATGATTGTGGGATGGGCCGTGTATATCTGAGTGAAGTGTGTGTGCGTGTGTGTGTGTAGTGAGTGTGGTGTGCGTGAAGTGTGGTGTGTGTATAGTGTGTGTGGTGTGTGTGTAGTGTGCGTGAAGTGTGTGTGTGTGTGATGTGTGTGTAGTAGGGGTGTAAAGATTAACCGATACGTATCGGTATCCGTTTTTAACGTGTAAGATACGGCTACATCGATACGTGAAGCCCCGTATCGGAAAAAAACTGAAATGAACCGGTCGTTATATCGATTTACTTGTTATGAATCGGTTAACAACGTTTTCTGCTCGCTCAGACCTTTCTTTTACTGTCTATGGCTCAGACTCATTTACGTTGTCACTCCCCGATGTGAGTCGCTACCGGATGTGAGTCGCGCATGCGTCACTTTGCTACTTTGCGACTACCAGTGCTGTTAGCCACAGAATAATGATTAGCCTACACAGCAGTAATGTATTATTTAGCGTAAGGCATCACATTTTCACGGCATGATCTCTAATGTCAGTTCTAGATTAGAGGCTGAAGCGAGAGACCCATCTAGCCACAACCAAGCAGCGCGTTCGTCCCACTTCCGGTTTTGAAACTATACGTGGTACGGAATTGTGGGTAATGCAGTTCGTTTTTGGTTACATTCATTGCCCAAAGTTGTCAAATGACCTCATTACCCATACATCTACTGCACCTTAAGCATGTGACAACTTGCACTCGGTCGGCTTTTGTTTTTCGAAATCCAGCGCGAAATTAAGCACTTATAGCATTCCTAATCAGCAACGATAGTCTGTAGAGTAGCCTTACCTTTGATGAAGGGATTTCCTTAATGTTAAATAATAATTTGGCCCTTGCTGCTAAAACGATGCAGGCTATGCTATATGAGAAAAGGCCAAGAGTTTCTTAAGCACTTTTATTTTGGTATTGTCTTACCTTAACAAGGCTACAGCTCCATGAAAACAATCAGATATAACTCTATAAAAGCAGTGTGTACGCTGTGTGTGTGTGTGTGTGTGTGTGTGTGTGTGTGTGTGTGTGTGTGTGTGTGTAGTGTGTACGCTGTGTGTGTGTGTGTGTGTTATGTGCAGTGTGTATGGTGTGTGTGTTATGTGTGCAGTGTGTACGCTGTGTGTGTGTGTGTGTTATGTGCAGTGTGTATGGTGTGTATGGTGTGTGTGTGTGTTATGTGTGCAGTGTGTACGCTGTGTGTTGTGTGTAATGTGTACGCTCTGTGCGTGTGTGTGATGTGTGCAGTGTGTGCAGTGTTTACGGTGTGTGGTGTGTGGTGTGTGTGTGATGTGTTTGTGTGTGTGATTGAGGGATGGGCCATGTATATCTCAAACGGTGTGGTGCCTATTCTGTATGAGGTGTGTGTGTTCTGTGTGTTCTGTGTGGTGGTGTGTTTTATAGCACACTCCGGCAGTGTGTGCGCTGTGGATTCAATAAGACGCGTACACCGTGCACACACCTTTTTTTTTTAGAGCTGGGCTAAAGTACTTTCAGCTTTCCCAATAGAGCTATAGCTCTTTTAAGAGTGTGTGTGTGTGTGTGTGTGTGTGTGTGCTTTTATCTCTTTTCTCCCCCTCCATCCCTCTCTCTCCATCCTTCTCTCTCTCTCTCTCTCTCTCCATCCATTTCCCCCAACACTCCCGCTCATTCCCTGTGGCATTCCTTTAACACCAAATTAGTGAATATATGTGTGTGTGTGTGTGTGTGTGTGTGTGTGTGTGTGTGTGTGTGTGTGTGTGTGTGTGTGTGTGAGTGTGTGTGTGTGTGAGTGTCTGTGAATGAGATTGAGAAAACAGCACTGAACAGAACTGAATGCAGGAGATAATTAAAAACGTTAAATACATACTAAATGATGGAACTCATTCACGCGTGCGAGCGTGTGTGTGGTTTGAACATCAGTTCAAACACCTTGACAGCACTTCCCATTCTCTAATCACTCACTCACTCACGCACACACACGCGCACGCACACACACACGCACGCACGCACACACACGCACGCACACACACACACACACGCACACACACGCACACACACACACGCACACACACACGCACACAGGTGAACAGCCCTACCTTTCCTGGGTCATCTTTGGAGCGAGGCACTTTGAGAAAACACTTGTTCAAGGAGAGATTGTGCCGTATGGAGTTCTGCGAAATAACAAAAAAAAGATCACATTAGTAGTCCATACAAACAAACAAACAAACAAACAAACAAACAAACAAACAAACACACACACACACACACACACACAGACACCTACATCACATCACCAACAGCGTCACCACCTGCAGCACCATTGCTGGCCGGGGTCCAGGAAAGGACACAGGGTGTGTGTGTGTGTGTGTGTGTGTGTGTGTGTGTGTGTGTATGTGTATGCCAACATGGAGAAAGGGAAATTTTTTTTTTTTGGGGGGGGGGGGAATAAATAAAATAGAAAAAAAAAACCCATACACCTTAAGACAAAGCTGGCCTGTATTTAGTCAAGTTGGACTGAACTGAGAGCATATGTCTCATTCAGCTTTTATGTGTGAGTGTGTGTGTGTGTGTGAGTGTGTGTGTGTGTGTGTGTGTGAGAGTGTGCGTGTGAG
>NW_027468837.1:41223870-41226370 GCF_046254945.1 Alosa pseudoharengus
AGATGGAGAGAGAGATGGAGAGAGAGAGAGATGGAGAGAGAGAGAGATTAAGAGAGATGGAGAGAGAGAGATGGAGAGAGAGAGATGGAGAGAGGGAGAGATGGAGAGAGAGAGATGGAGAGAGAGAGGGAGAGAGAGAGGGAGAGAGAGATGGAGAGAGAGAGAGAGATGGAGAGAGGGAGAGATGGAGAGAGGGAGAGATGGAGAGAGAGAGATGGAGAGAGAGACGGGGAGAGAGAGAGGGAGAGATGGAGAGAGAGAGAGATGGAGAGAGAGACGGGGAGAGATAGAGATGGAGAGAGAGATGGAGAGAGATATATAGAGAGAGATGGAGAGAGATGGATGGAGAGAGATGGGGACATAAGACCCTAGACATTAGACACTATTTTCCAATCTTCAATTAAAAAATGTTGATATTATGATTTCAGGACAGGTTGCCTTTGTAACTACAAAGAACTGATCACACCCCCCCCCCCCCCCCCCCCGCACACACACACACACACACACCTTAAAGAGTCCAAAGCAAAGAATGGCCGTGCATCAGGAGGCATCATAATGACACCATATAATATGATGAGGCCCTAGCTCATCACATACAGCCAATTAACAAGGAAATCACACATTTGACTAAACATAATGAGCAGCTCATCTGAAACAAATGACAAAGCTTTATACTTGTGTGCCATATACATGCTACCCCTAAATTCCCCAAACTATGATGAACTGGCATTTCAAAATCTCCAAAATGAAATATTGGAGTTCCAAGCCAAATGACCAGTTCTCTGTGGAGATGCCAGAACTTGCAGATGTTTGCAGATGACACTACCTTGATTCTTTCACATTCAAATTTCAGTGTTTTAATGAAAGAGGCAAATGCTGGCTTATCTGCATATGCCACTTGGTTCAAATTAAATAAACTATCTTTAAATCTTAAAAAATCTAATTTCATCATTTTTGGAGGTAAAAAATTATACCCTAATGACATATGTAAAATTTAAAATTGAGTCTACAGAGATAACGCAAGTTTCATCAACCAGATTCTTGGGAGTTATTGTTAATGAAACCAAGTAGACTGTGTTAGCAAAAAGTAAATAAATCAATTGGGATAATTAGGAGGGTTAGTCATCTTGTCTCTAGAAATTGCCTCCTCACTCTTTATTATAGTTTAATTTATCCATACCTTTCATATTGTAATTTAGTGTGGGCAAGTACTTTTCCTTCCACTATTAAGAAATTACTGGTCATTCAAAAGCGTTTTGTTAGAATTGCAACCTGTTCTGAATGGTGTGCTGCATCTACTCCGTTATTTAAAGAATTGAAAATCCTTACTGTGAATGATATTAATGTACTTCAAACCTGTGTTTTTATTTATGAAATATATAATTGTAATGGAAAGATTCCTGAGCACTTTAAGTGCTATTTTAAAACTAATTCACAGGTTCACTCATATGTAACGAGGCAAGCTAATTATTTTCACCCTCCTCAACTTAAAACATGTCAAGCTCAATTTTCCATACGTTATAGGGGTGCTAAAATATGGAAAAAAATGTCACATCTGGCCTTGAAATGTTTTACTACTAATCATTTTAAAGGATGCCTAAAGGCTAATTTAATTGCTGGTCTATAGCTGGTTCTCCTGAAGACTTCTGTCATTGTAGTTTCTTCTACTGTAGTGCTTACACTTTTTGTTCATACTTTTTCTTTCTTCTCTGATTCTGTCTTTTTACAAGTGCTAATGGATTATATATATGTTCTGAACTGGATTATGTTCTGAACTGGATTATATATATTCAGAACTGGATTATATATGTTCTGAACTGGATTATATATATGTTCTGAACTGGATTATATATGTTCTGAACTGGATTATGTTCTGAACTGGATTATATATATGTTCTGAACTGGATTATATATGTTCTGAACTGGATTATATATGTTCTGAACTGGATTATGTTCTGAACTGGATTATATATGTTCTGAACTGGATTATATATGTTCTGAACTGGATTATGTTCTGAACTGGATTATATATATTCAGAACTGGATTATATATGTTCCGAACTGGATTATATATGTTCTGAACTGGATTATGTTCTGAACTGGATTATATATATTCAGAACTGGATTATATATGTTCCGAACTGGATTATATATGTTCTGAACTGGATTATATATGTTCTGAACTGGATTATGTTCTGAACTGGATTATATATGTTTAGAAGGAGACAACCACATATTTGGAGGACTTACAATAACGTCATCAGGAAGGTTTAATCTGGCATCAACAAACCTGGCTGACAAAGCACGAAGGACATATTTCTTAATTATAAAACAGATTTATAAATTCAATCCACCAACTAAACTCTAGTTTAAGACAATGGACTCCACTATCAAGCCAATTGCTCTGTATGGCAGTGAGAGTTGGGGACCCCTGCATGGGCTTGATCATAAACAGAGGGATAAGGGCCCAATTGAGCTACTTCACCTACAAATCTGCACC
>NW_027468837.1:41243870-41251370 GCF_046254945.1 Alosa pseudoharengus
TGACCTTACACACACACACACACACACACACACACACACACCTGGAGTTCTCTAATAAGCACATATCAAACTATTGAGAAGTTTTAGAAGTTAGAGTAGCATAGAGTTACACTGACCTTACACACACACACACACACACACCTGGAGTTCTCTAATAAGCACATATCAAACTATTGAGAAGTTTTAGAAGTAAGAGTAGCGTAGAGTAACACTGACCTTACACACACACACACCTGGAGTTCTCTAATTAGCACATACACAAATACATGCAGGAATTCAGAAGGATACGCAGAGGGACTGATATGACACACACACACACACATCCAGAGGTACAGCACTTTCTCTCTGCACGTTTAACTGGAAGAGACTGAAGGACGACTGAAGGTGAGCACAAAGCTCTGTGTGTGTGTGTGTGTGTGTGTGTGTGTGTGTGTGTGTGCGCATGTCAGAGAGAGATGGCATGCAGCTTGTCACAGATTTGGGTGCTGCCGTTTCAATTAGGAGCAGACTGAGGGGGAAGAGAGGAGAGCTGAGGCGTGTGTGTGTGTGTGTGTGTGTGTGTGTGTGTGTGTGTGTGTGTGTGTGTGTGTGTGTGTGTGTGTGTGTGTGTGTGTGTGTGTGTGTGTGTGTGTGTGTGTGTGGAGGGGGGTTCTTGTTGTTAATTAGAGGAGAGGATCCTTCAGCGCGACCCTCTGGGAGCCGGTGGGAATTTCTGTCGTTTCCACTGGAGCCCCCAGAGATTAGAGCCTCCAAAACAAACCAGCAAAAGCTCTGCATTATTCACACACACACACACACAACTCACTCATCTCCTCACACACACACACACACACACACACACACACACACACACACACACACACACACACACACACACACACACACACACACAGAGACAACTCACTAATCTCCTCACACACACACACACACACACACAGGCGTGCGCACACACACACACACACACACACAAATACAAACTTACAAAAACACACTCTTTCTTACAAACACAAACACACACATTCATTTCCTTTGGATGCTGCAACATCTCACCTCACATCTCTGATTGCACCTGAGGCCTACAAGAATGTATGTGTGTGTGTGTGTGTGTGTGTGTGTGTGTGTTGGAGGGTCACAGTAAGACATGTTATTTTAGGAAGTATGACCAGATTTATAAGATTCACTTGCACACACAAAGCACTAGTAAGCTCTACACATCACACACTGAATCTCACACACATACACACAATGATCCACTGAATACACACACAATCTCACACACATACACATGTGTGTACGCAGACAAATGACACATCCCACCACATCCCACACACAGAAAAAGATAGACCCACAGACAGACAGACCCCCCCCACCCCCACACACACAGACAGACCCCCACCACACACACTACAGAACACACATACACAGACAGACCCCACCACACACACTACAGAACACACATACACAGACAGACCCCACCACACACACTACAGAACACACATACACAGACAGACCCCACCACACACAAACACAGAACAGAACACACACACAGACAGACCCCCACCACACACACCACAGAACACACACACACCCCACCACACACACACACACACACAGAGAACAGAACACACACACAGACAGACCCCCACCACACACACACTACAGAACACACACACACAGACAGACACTGACATGCACCCCCCCCCCCCCCACACACGTCTCGGCTGTGTGCCACCCTGGGCAGTGCCCGGCCTCTCTGTTATTCATCATAATGATGCCACGTATCAGGAGCGCCCGCAACACCCCCCAACCGCATCGCGCCAGCGCTTTGAAGTCAGCCCTCTGGAGAGCACACGTGTGTGTGTGTGTGTTTGTGTGTGTGTGAGCAAGTGCAGGCGGAGGATGCGGGCACAATGTCGGCCGTGCATTTAGAATGGGCCCCATCCAGCCACACATGCACGCGCACACACACACACACACACACTCAGAGCGGGCCCCATTCAGCCACACATGCACGCACACACACACACACACACACACACACAGAGCGGGCCCCATCCAGCCACACATGCACGCACACACACACACACACACAGAGCGGGCCGCATCCACAGAGCTCCACATGATGCTGCATTTAGTGGAGCAGCTCCCAAGAGTGTCAATATCAGAGGATTACAGCAAAACATCCAATTAGCATGCACACTCCAGCCCAGAGAACGTGCCCGGGTGTGTGTGTTTGTATGTGTGTGTGTGTGTATTTGTGTGTGTGTATATATATATATATGTGTATATATGTGTGTGTGTTTACATCCATATACATAGTGGATAGAAAGTCAGCAGCTGCAGTATGATCAGCAAATAACTAAAAGACACGCACGCACGCACGCACGCACGCACGCACGGTGTGCGTGAAGTGTGGTGTGTGTATAGTGTGTGTGGTGTGTGTGTAGTGTGCGTGAAGTGTGTGTGTGTGTGATGTGTGTGTAGTAGGGGTGTAAAGATTAACCGATACGTATCGGTATCCGTTTTTAACGTGTAAGATACGGCTACATCGATACGTGAAGCCCCGTATCGGAAAAAAACTGAAATGAACCGGTCGTTATATCGATTTACTTGTTATGAATCGGTTAACAACGTTTTCTGCTCGCTCAGACCTTTCTTTTACTGTCTATGGCTCAGACTCATTTACGTTGTCACTCCCCGATGTGAGTCGCTACCGGATGTGAGTCGCGCATGCGTCACTTTGCTACTTTGCGACTACCAATGCTGTTAGCCACAGAATAATGATTAGCCTACACAGCAGTAATGTATTATTTAGCGTAAGGCATCACATTTTCACGGCATGATCTCTAATGTCAGTTCTAGATTAGAGGCTGAAGCGAGAGACCCATCTAGCCACAACCAAGCAGCGCGTTCGTCCCACTTCCGGTTTTGAAACTATACGTGGTACGGAATTGTGGGTAATGCAGTTCGTTTTTGGTTACATTCATTGCCCAAAGTTGTCAAATGACCTCATTACCCATACATCTACTGCACCTTAAGCATGTGACAACTTGCACTCGGTCGGCTTTTGTTTTTTGAAATCCAGCGCGAAATTAAGCACTTATAGCATTCCTAATCAGCAACGATAGTCTGTAGAGTAGCCTTACCTTTGATGAAGGGATTTCCTTAATGTTAAATAATAATTTGGCCCTTGCTGCTAAAACGATGCAGGCTATGCTATATGAGAAAAGGCCAAGAGTTTCTTAAGCACTTTTATTTTGGTATTGTCTTACCTTAACAAGGCTACAGCTCCATGAAAACAATCAGATATAACTCTATAAAAGCAGTGTGTACGCTGTGTGTGTGTGTGTGTGTGTGTGTGTGTGTGTGTGTGTGTGTGTAGTGTGTATGGTGTGTGTGTTATGTGTGCAGTGTGTACGCTGTGTGTGTGTGTGTGTTATGTGCAGTGTGTATGGTGTGTATGGTGTGTGTGTGTGTTATGTGTGCAGTGTGTGTGCAGTGTGTACGCTGTGTGTGTGTGTGTGTGTGTGTGTGTTGTGTGTAATGTGTACGCTCTGTGCGTGTGTGTGATGTGTGCAGTGTGTGCAGTGTTTACGGTGTGTGGTGTGTGGTGTGTGTGTGATGTGTTTGTGTGTGTGATTGAGGGATGGGCCATGTATATCTCAAACGGTGTGGTGCCTATTCTGTATGAGGTGTGTGTGTTCTGTGTGTTCTGTGTGGTGGTGTGTTTTATAGCACACTCCGGCAGTGTGTGCGCTGTGGATTCAATAAGACGCGTACACCGTGCACACACCTTTTTTTTTAGAGCTGGGCTAAAGTACTTTCAGCTTTCCCAATAGAGCTATAGCTCTTTTAAGAGTGTGTGTGTGTGTGTGTGTGTGTGTGCTTTTATCTCTTTTCTCCCCCTCCATCCCTCTCTCCATCCTTCTCTCTCTCTCTCTCTCTCTCCATCCATTTCCCCCAACACTCCCGCTCATTCCCTGTGGCATTCCTTTAACACCAAATTAGTGAATATATGTGTGTGTGTGTGTGTGTGTGTGTGTGTGTGTGTGTGTGTGTGTGTGTGTGTGTGTGTGTGTGTGTGTGTGTGTGTGTGTGTGTGTGAGTGTGTGTGAATGAGATTGAGAAAACAGCACTGAACAGAACTGAATGCAGGAGATAATTAAAAACGTTAAATACATACTAAATGATGGAACTCATTCACGCGTGCGAGCGTGTGTGTGGTTTGAACATCAGTTCAAACACCTTGACAGCACTTCCCATTCTCTAATCACTCACTCACTCACGCACACACACGCGCACACACACACGCACGCACACACACGCACGCACACACACACACGCACACACACGCACACACACACACACACGCACACACACACACACACGCACACAGGTGAACAGCCCTACCTTTCCTGGGTCATCTTTGGAGCGAGGCACTTTGAGAAAACACTTGTTCAAGGAGAGATTGTGCCGTATGGAGTTCTGCGAAATAACAAAAAAAAAGATCACATTAGTAGTCCATACAAACAAACAAACAAACAAACAAACAAACAAACAAACAAACAAACAAACACACACACACACACACACAGACACCTACATCACATCATCAACAGCGTCACCACCTGCAGCACCATTGCTGGCCGGGGTCCAGGAAAGGACACAGGGTGTGTGTGTGTGTGTGTGTGTATGTGTATGCCAACATGGAGAAAGGGACATTTTTTTTTTTTGGGGGGGGGGGGGGGGGGAATAAATAAAATAGAAAAAAAAACCCATACACCTTAAGACAAAGCTGGCCTGTATTTAGTCAAGTTGGACTGAACTGAGAGCATATGTCTCATTCAGCTTTTATGTGTGAGTGTGTGTGTGTGTGAGTGTGAGTGTGAGTGTGAGTGTGAGTGTGAGTGTGAGTGTGTGTGTGTGTGTGTGTGTGTGTGTGTGTGTGTGTGTGTGTGTGTGTGTGAGAGAGTTGTGTGTGTGTGTGTGTGTGTGTGTGTGTGAGAGTGTGAGTGTGAGTGTGTGTGTGTGTGTGTGAGTGTGTGTGTGTGTGTGTGTGTGTGTGTGTGTGAGTGTGTGTGTGTGTGTGTGTGTGAGTGTGTGTGTGTGGAGGTGGCAGTGCATTACAGAGGAGGAGTGCTAAGTAAATTGGACAGGAGGGAGAGGGGAGGCGCTAAATAAGACACAGAGGTCTTGGGGGAATAAGACCCGTCATGTCTGACACACCACTACCCCAGCAGCTTAATCCACACACAAGTGGAGGCACACACACACACACACGCACACACACTATTCTCTACACACACACACACACACTTCTATCTACACACACACTTCTCTCTACACACACACACACACTTCGAGAGAGTAAGCGCTTTCAGACATACGTGTAAGACCGGAGGTTCTGCCGATGTTAAACGGTGGGGCCGTATATCTGAACGACATAACCGGTCATATGGAAGTCCGAATTCACCCGGTGTTTATACTACCCCCGACCTAGTATTTCCTCCGGACTTTATGTAAATGTGCTATGTCTGAACGAGGCGTAGAACATGCGGTCAAAATTCACACCTAGTGAGAGGGCGTGTTGGTGACGTTTCTTTCGTGCGTCCATGTGGTTAAATCTGACTTAAATGCCAGTGTTATGATGGAGTGGCATAGTGCTGTCCAGAAAATCTCCGACCTGGAAAGATGCAGACATCACGGAGCTACTGTCCATGAGGGCATACAACATTTTGATAGAACACATGAAGGGAATGGCACGTTGTAGCCTACAGACTGCATGGCAAGGCCAAACGAATTCAAAAGACGATTCAGCAGAAGGCGCTGAAAAGGCAGTAGCCTACAGCGACGTCGTTGACGACAATAACAGGAGTATTTAATAAATTGTTAGCCAACATGGTTTTCTGTTCATTGATATAGCCTTCCCATGACTGGCTGAGCTCGCTGATATTTGTTGAGCATATATGCCTAGATAAATTGAAAACGAAGAAAACCCAAAAAGAATTAGGCTACAGAAAAGAATACAGGATTTTTTTCTCTCCCGGCAGTAAAGACAGTAGATTCGTGTTTAAAATGTAAATGCAAACTAAAGGTATAGGAGGCTAACTATGCATATGACCATCCAGAGGAGGCTGGTGATCTGTCAAGAATGATGAAGATCGTAAGATACAGATGGTTTTATTGTTGCTGTCATTATTACCACAAACACGAATTGACAACGCCCAATTTTGAATAACAACCGATGAGGTAGGATGCATCTTTTGCAATTAGAATTTCGTGTTGGTGAGACCTGTTGCCTATCAGTAGACATGTCATCTCGAGTTCCACGACAGCTTAGCTAGTGCCACCGAAATATGACACTGAAATCCTTTCACTATTGGAGTCGCTCAGATAGAAACAGCTGTAACGTGGTTAGGACACTTTTGCTGTGGAGTGGAGACGCCATAAGTTAGGCTACTCAGAAATCGTTTGCCATTGTAGGTCATTGCAGCCTAATTAGCAATATTTTCAAGCCAAACATCTCTGGTGTGGTTTTGACAATCAGAAAAGCAATATACTGAAATAGTTTAATGATGTAAAGTCAAGTGCGCTTCTATGGGTCTGTGTGCGCGCAGTTTGTATTGATGAGTCGGAGTGGCAAGTGCTGCGCATAGTTGCCATGGAATATGGCTGCCCAGGGCATTATAAAACTTCTCGCTCTTAGGCCTACTCATACACCGCGCTGAAATGGCGTAGCTGTCTAAATTCAAATCATATCATGCTAGGGGAGAAATCGTCGGACATCCATTATTTTGTTATTCAGCACCCCAGGTCAAAAATATGTTCCCGCGCGCCTGCATGGGGAGAGGATGCTTTTTGAAAAAAATAAACCATGAAAAAACGAACAACTTCACTGTTATGTTAGTATTTTGTTTGTTGCTTAAAAACGTTGTATGGCCTTGAAGTCTTGAGTTACCCTACTGAATTGGCTGGTAGCCTACCATAAAGTTTGTGCATGCTCTCTCTCCAACGCAAACCAGATTCTGGTACATAACGTTGAAAAAAGATAAATGTGTTTATTCGAAGCACACATACAAATACTGTAGGCCAATTTCAAGTGTACGTGACTAGCCTACTTCAAGTATTAGCCTACGCACAATAGATTTCTCTTCTTTAGCCTACATAATGCATAGGCTACACTTTGTAAACAAAAAGCACCTGTGACAGGCAGCGGCCGCATATATTGTGCGTCATATCTGCATCTACAAGCCCCCACCCCTCACTCGACAACCACACGGAGATTCTGTAATGTGCGTGTATGTCGTTCACACATACGTCAGTATAAGGTCAGTATTAGGTCCGCAGGTTAGCATCATATCTGAATCATCCGAAGGGTAGGACCTCCGTTTGACAAACCTCCGCATGTACTCCGGAGGTTATATCTGAAAGCGCTTACTGTGTGTGTGTGTGTGTGTGTGTGTGTGTGTGTGTGTGTGTGTGTGTGTGTGTGTGAGATTG
>NW_027468837.1:41258870-41318870 GCF_046254945.1 Alosa pseudoharengus
TTGCTAAGTTGAGTAGGCCAAGTTAGTTTTAATTGACGTGAATGAACGAATACTTCCACACCGGTGATTTCAAAGTAGCAAGAGGGGCTTTGATTTCGGTAGGTTGATGTGTAGGCCTATATTTTAACTTGCTGCAGCCTAAAATTAGAAGAGTGTTGACGCTGCAGTTCAGCACGTGCATGTGTGTTTGTGCTCTTGGCATACATGCTGGACGTGACATTGGGGGTGTGGCTGCATCGTCGATTCTACTTTTAAGTTCGAAGTTCGAGATTGAGATGTAATTTCGATCGATTTCGAAATAAAATCGAAATCGTGACACCCTTATTAGTTAATCAACATGCACAAAGAAAACTATTTTAAAAATGTAGGCTATGTTTTTGCTTTAACTTTATGCACAAAACTGTGATTGGTCAACTCGCCCTGTGTGTTGAGCCGGCTGCTTCAAGCAACCTGTGGGTAGTAGCATCATACTAGTTCGCTAACATAAGCTTTGCAAATAAACTCAGACATATTTTGGTTACAGTGACGGGGTTATCCGAATGTAAACTGTCTATCTGCCAGTAACGTTTTGAAATTAACACTTCGTATCGCCAACAAACAGCAGGAGTTCGTTCTGACAACCTTTGCGGTGGTGAGCGACGCAGACATAAGAGACAAAACTTTGAAAGGTTTACGCCGACTTAAAGGCAACTGTATTGTGTCGACGCAGAAGCACAAATTCTATTCACCAGCACATCAGTGAGGGTGTTTACATCGTATGCATCCACGCACAAATGTATGGGCGTACAAATAGCAGTCGCTTTCAAAATAAAAGCAACGATATTGATTTGCGTGCATTATCTCTATGCTAGGCTCTTGACTATTGTTCTTTCACGGACCTTACGCGAGCCGGTCAGGGAAAGCCCACGGGCCGGATGTGGCCCGCGGGCCGTATGTTGCCCATGTATGCTCTATACAGTATATGGCTCTGGTTCCATAGCGAAACCATTGAACTAGAGCACTTAGAATTGAAAAAAGTGTTAGTGTAATTGCTGCCTGAAGACCAAACACACCCACACACCCACACACCCACACTCAATAGACTACAGCACACTTGACAATGCACTCCATGCACACTCTACACACTGCAGTGAATCAGAGTGAACACACTCCAACACAGTGCTGAAACGTAAGGGGAAGGCAGGTGGGAGCGGCTGGCTTTGGGTGCGTGTGTGTGTGTGTGAGTAATAATATAATCAGAGTGATGGTGAGTAATGGTTTGATGTCCATGTGAGTGTGTTTGGTGAACGGTGTGCTTCAGCAGACACAGTAAGTGTGTCCTGCACACTAATTCTGTGTGTGTGTGTGTGTGTGTGTGTGTGTGTGTGTGTGTTTATGTCCTCAAAGCGCGCTCACTGCCTACCTGCCCAGCATGCTCAAAAAGAGGCTGTCCGCATAACCATGGAAACCACTGCATCCCTCACACAACAATGAGGGGCCTTCGCACACACAGACACACACCTTGTGTTGTTCCACTCGGGTACAGACATTAGACAGGTGGGGCAGCAGTGGCCTACTGGTTAGGGCTTCGGGCTTGTAACTTGTTGCCGGTTAAAGTGCCGTCCTTTTTACCTGCCAAGGGAAATTACTGCGATTCTGCTAGTCGCAGTATACATCCCGCCTACCAACAATAACAGCGATAGGAACGCGGCTCTTAGTGAACTGTACCAGGCTGTCAGTGAACAACAGACGGCACACCCAGACGGTTTCACCATCTTCGCTGGAGATTTTAACCATGCTGATCTTAAAACTGTACTTCCAAAGCTACACCAGCATGTGGATTTTCCAACAAGAGGAGATAACATCCTGGACCTGGTCTACACTACACACAAAGGAGCATACAAAGCCACCCCCCTCCCCCACATTGGACTTTCTGACCATATCACTGTTAGGGCAGCCGTGGCCTACTGGTTAGCGCTTAGGACTTGTAACCGGAGGGTTGCCGGTTCGAACCCCGACCAGTAGGCACGGCTGTGCCCTTGAGCAAGGCACCTAACCCCTCACTGCTCCCCGAGCGCCGCTGTTGTTGCAGGCAGCTCACTGCGCGGGGATTAGTGTGTGCTACACCTCACTGTGTGTTCACTGTGTGCTGAGTGTGTTTCACTAATTCACGGATTGGGATAAATGCAGAGACCAAATTTCCCTCACGGGATCAAAAGAGTATATATACTTATACTTAGGGCTGGGCGATATGGTTTGTATGTATATGTATGTATCAGAGTTTCCGCTAGAAAAAAATGGTGCCGGTCAAAGTGACCGGCAGAGGTTTCGTTTTCCGGACATTTTGATGATATGCCGGTCAAATATCCTATTATCCCTTCTTAATTAGTCAAATTGAGGAAAACTGGAGACATGCTATGTAGCTTAAATAATGACATAATCAGGCTGTATAGAATGCAACATGTTCATTAGCCTAACTTAAACATGCCTAACAAGATCTAGCAAGTATCTTTTCATGGACAGCAAGAGTCCGCTTCGTTCGTCGTTTTAAAAAGGCTACGTTGTTTGTTGCTACTATACCCACGTTATCTCCAGTGGTGACTGTTTAACTTACACAGATGCGCACACACAAGAATGAGCGCTCACACCACTACCCCCTAATGCTATGCCTCTTTATTTGATAACAATAAATTAAGAAATGTTTCCTATTCTGGGAAATGTTTAGTTTCTTTTTTTTTCCGGCCGCGGTTCAATGATACCGTTTAATTGTGCCAGAAATGATCCGCGGACCAGTAATCGCCTCGTCGAGGAGGCCCTGCAGATCATAGACAGAGAACGCATAGGCCTACTGGATGCTTTGTGTAAAGAACACTTTGCATGTCCAGTGTACACGGAGAATGGAGAACGGAGCACCCCCCGCAACTCCACATCCAATGTCACTGATTCCGACAGATACGCCCGACACTTCTGCTTTTTATCTGGTGGTGGTGGAGTTGACCGGACATCTGAAGCTTCGGACGTTACCAATTTATCATCATCCATCGCGTATGGCCTCTGAAAAAACTTTTAAGGCTAGTCTGCCTGGGCCTGGCCATGTTTGAATCGCCTCACTCATGTTCGTTGTTTAACATGGACGTTTTAAGCGTGCGCTTCCTATTTGAAAAGCAACATAGGCTATGCGTGTTGTTTAATAGCTTACTTTTCAAACGGTAGAGCCTGTTCATTTAAAAACATAGCCAGAGGACGTATAATATAGGCTTACATATTAAGGCTTATTCTCAAATTCAGATTGCGTTAGGGGACAGGATTATTAGCCAATTTCTATCGGACAATTTGACCGGAGAGATTTAATTTTGTCGGACATTTCATTTTTTTTCCGGCCAATGTCCGGTAATTACCGGACAACGGAAACCCTGGTATGTATATATAGAGAGAGGGATGTATGTATATGTATGTATATAGAGAGGGATGTATGTATATATAGAGAGAGGGATGTATGTATATGTATGTATATAGAGGGAGGGAGGGATGTATGTATATGTATGTATATATAGAGAGAGGGATGTATGTATATGTATGTATATATAGAGAGAGGGATGTATGTATATAGAGAGAGGGATGTATGTATATGTATGTATATATAGAGAGAGGGATGTATGTATATGTATGTATATAGAGAGAGAGGGATGTATGTATATAGAGAGAGAGGGATGTATGTATATGTATGTATATAGAGAGAGAGGGATGTATGTATATGTATGTATATATAGAGAGAGAGGGAGTAGGGATGTATGTATATGTATGTATATATAGAAGGATGTATGTATATGTATGTATATATAGAGAGAGGGATGTATGTATATGTATGTATATATAGAGAGAGGGATGTATGTATATTAGGGGTGTGAATCTCTCATGTAAAAGACGATACGATTCGCATCTAAATACATGGGCACGATTCGATACAAGAAAAGATACATGTTTATAAAAAACGATTCAGTACGATTCGATGCGATGCGATTCGATGCAATTCGATGCAGTTCAAGAATGGAAAGCATTCTGAAAGATTTTTTATAATTTGCTCAAGGTGCACATTCATTTTATATCATCAATTATCATGGTCATGGTTGTCAATTAGGCAACAAAATGTGTGAATATGATTATCTAAACTGAGGTTTGTTTCATATACTGTATTGAAATGAAAAAAGAATAGTCTACATTTCAGTCAAGCACAGCAGCCAAATACAACATAAAAATACATTTTTATAGACTTTACAGATTTTATAGAGTTATATCTGATTGTTTTCATGGAGCTGTAGCCTTGTTGAGGTAAGAAAATACCGAAATAAAATACATCAGTGCTTAAGACACTCTTGGCCTTTTCTCATATAGGCCTAGCCTACCCTACAAGAATAAAATAGGCCTACAAATCAATGAACTCTCTGGGCTTATTTTGTTCCAACAGTAGACCTAATGCAGAAACCTAAAATGCCACAAGTCTGAGTGAATATGAACAAAATCATTGGCCAATAATTTATGCATCGTTTTAGCAGCAAGGGCCAAATTATTATTTAACATTAAGGAAATCCCTTCATCAAAAGGTAAGGCTACTCTATAGACTATCGTTGCTGTTTAGGAAAGCTATAAGTGCTTAATTTCGCGCTGGATTTCGAAAAACAAAAGCCGACCGAGTGCAAGTTGTCACATGGTTAAGTTGCAATAGATGTATGGGTAATGAGGTCATTTGACAACTTTGCGCAATGAATGTAACCAAAAACGAACTGCATTACCCACAATTCCGTGCCACGTATAGTTTCAAAACCGGAAGTGGGATGAACGCGCTGCTTGGAACGTAAATGAGTCTAAGCGAGCAGAAAAGGTTGTGCACCGATTCATAACAAGTAAATCGATATAACGACCGGTTCATTTCAGTTTTTTTCCGATACGGGGCTTCACGTATCGATATAGCCGTATCTTACACGTTAAAAAGGGATACCGATACGTATCGGTTAATCTTTACACCCCTAATGTATATGTATGTATATATAGAGAGAGGGATATGTATGTATATATAGAGGGAGGGATGTATGTATATGTATGTATATATAGAGGGAGGGATGTATGTATATGTATGTATATATAGAGAGAGGGATGTATGTATATGTATGTATATATAGAGGGAGGGATGTATGTATATATGTATGTATATAGAGGGAGGGAGGGATGTATGTATATATATAGAGAGAGGGATGTATGTATATGTATGTATATAGAGGGAGGGAGGGATGTATGTATATGTATGTATATATATAGAGAGAGGGATGTATGTATATGTATGTATATAGAGGGAGGGAGGGATGTATGTATATGTATGTATATGTATGTATATATATATATAGAGAGAGGGATGTATGTATATGTATGTATATATAGAGGGAGGGATGTATGTATATGTATGTATATATAGAGAGAGGGATGTATGTATATGTATGTATATATAGAGGGAGGGATGTATGTATATATATAGAGAGAGGGATGTATGTATATGTATGTATATAGAGGGAGAGAGGGATGTATGTATATGTATGTATATATAGAGAGAGGGATGTATGTATATGTATGTATATAGAGGGAGGGAGGGATGTATGTATATGTATGTATATAGAGAGAGAGGGATGTATGTATATGTATGTATATATAGAGAGAGAGGGATGTATGTATATGTATGTATATAGAGGGAGGAAGGGATGTATGTATATATAGAGAGGGGGATGTATGTATATGTATGTATATAGAGGGAGAGAGGGATGTATGAATATGTATGTATATATAGAGAGAGGGATGTATGTATATTTATGTATATAGAGGGAGAGAGGGATGTATGTATATGTATGTATATATAGAGAGAGAGGGATGTATGTATATGTGTGTATATATATAGAGAGGGATGTATGTATATGTATGTATATAGAGGGAGAGAGGGATGTATGTATATGTATGTATATATAGAGGGAGAGAGGGATGTATGTATATGTATGTATATATAGAGAGAGGGATGTATGTATATGTATGTATATAGAGGGAGAGAGGGATGTATGTATATGTATGTATATATAGAGAGAGGGATGTATGTATATGTATGTATATATAGAGAGGGATGTATGTACAGTATATGTATGTAATTATATGTATGTAATTATATATATATATATATATATATATATATATATATATATATATATATATATATATATATATATATAGAGAGAGAGAGGGATGTATGTATATGTATGTATATATATAGAGAGGGATGTATGTACAGTATATGTATGTATATATATAGAGAGGGATGTATGTATATGTATGTATATAGAGGGAGGGAGGGATGTATGTATATGTATGTATATAGAGAGAGAGGGATGTATGTATATGTATGTATATAGAGAGAGGGAGGGATGTATGTATATGTATGTATATATAGAGAGAGGGATGTATGTATATGTATGTGTATATAGAGGGAGGGATGTATGTATATGTATGTATATATATAGAGGGATGTATGTATATGTATGTATATATAGAGGGATGTATGTATATGTATGTATGTATATATAGAGGGATGTATATGTATGTGTATGTATGTATATATAGAGGGATGTATGTATATGTATGCACGTTCATGTGTAACCAACACACACCTGGTGCTCACACACACACACACACACCTTCATGTGTAACACTCACACACACACACCTTCATGTGTAACACTCACACACACACACACACACCCACCTTCATGTGTATGGGAGAGCCTTACCCATGGACAGGGTCAGGGTCTGCATCCACACAGAGCTGACAGAGCTCGACAAAGCACAGTGATGGGAAAAAAGAGTGTGTGTGTGTGTGTGTGTTAAAAATGTTGAATCATGTGTCTTGGTGCAAGAGTCAGCACATACCAGGATAATGGGCTCTTATAGAGCCCCCCCCCCCCCCAACACACACACACACACAACAGAGAACCAACCACTTTTATTAACCTGCATTTATGGTTTAGAATGAGTCTGTGTGTGTGTGTGTCCATTGGTATGCCAGTTAGCGCTGCTGGTTTAGAGAGGGCAGTCGCCTCCTGTACACTCCATTAGCTAGAGTTGTCATGCCGAGCGACACACACACACACACACACACACACACACACACACACACACACACACACACACACACACACACACACACACACACACACACACACACACACACACACACACACACACACACACACACACACACACACTGCGGGTTGCAGTAATTGTGTAATTCAGAGGCAATTAGGCACTGGTGAGACGAGACGACCCTGTAGCCAACTGGAGCAGCCAGGGAGGACAAGACTGCAGGGCTAGCAGCCAGACACACACACACACACACACACACACACACACACACACACACACACACACACACACACACACACACACACACACACACACAAAGATACACACGGTCTATGCCATAACACTCCGTGCTGTATGTCCTTCTTCTCTCTCCCTCCTTCACTGTCCATACACACACACACACGTACACACGTACTGTACACACACACACACACACGGTCTATGCCATAACACTCCGTGCTGTAAGCATCACTATGTCCTTCTTCTCTCTCCCTCCTTCACTGTACATACACACACACACACACGTACACACGTACCGTACACACACACACACACACACACACACACACACACACAGGCACAGACACACACACTGTAGCATTATAGCATTTTGGCCGAAACTTAAAAACAACAAAATAGGCTATTCACGCAGACTCTCAGCTTAAAACCAGTGCTAAAGCCATTATACAACACACTCACACACATATACACTCGCACACATATACACTCGCACACATATACACTCACACACATATACACTCACACACATATACACTCGCTCGCACGCACACATGCACGTACGCACGCAGTCACAGACACACACTCAAACAACCTCCCCCCGCACAGCCTGCACACATTACACACACGCAGAGAAACACGCAAGCTAGACTTTCTACAGATGTTCCGAAAACATTCCTGAGCCATTCTGAGCGTTCTCTCTCACAGGGTAGCCCTCTGGCCCTGCGCAAGCCCACGCAGGTCTCCATCCTCTGGCTCAGGTGCGGCTCACCTCTGGCTCAGGTGCGGCTCACCTCTGGCTCAGGTGCGGCTCACCTCTGCCGTAGAGCCGGCTCCAAGGTCACACAAGACAGAGGTACGCTCAGAACACACGCTCAGAACACACGCTCAGAACACACACTCAGAACACACACTCAGAACACACACTCAGAACACACTCAGAACACAGCTCATTAAGAGTTTAGGAGACGCAGTCAGAGAGCTGACATTGATAAATGGGCAATTACGCCGGCAACGTACACGTCATACTCGTGACTACAGAGCCCAGACAGAGAGTGACAGCTGCCTGCATACGTATGTGTGTGTGTGTGTGTGTGTGTGTGTGTGTGTGTGTGTGTGTGTGTGTGTGTGTGTGTACGTGTGTGTGTGTGTGTGTGTGTGTGTGTGTACGAAACAGAGTGAGTGCGTACGTGCGTTTAGGGGGCAAAGCGGTCATTTCTGGCATGCCATCCATCTTTGTGCTTGGCAGAGCTGGGTCACCATCAGTTTAACTGCCAGAGCAAAGCACACAGGGGCAAATCAAATCACACAGGGGCAAAGCAAAGCACACAGGGGCAAATCACACAGGGGCAAAGCACACAGGGGCAAAGCAAAGCACACAGGGGCAAATCACACAGGGGCAAAGCAAAGCACACAGGGGCAAAGCAAAGCACACAGGGGCAAATCCAGGGGCAAAGCAAAGCACACAGGGGCAAATCACACAGGGGCAAAGCAAAGCACACAGGGGCAAATCCAGGGGCAAAGCAAAGCACACAGGGGCAAATCACACAGGGGCAAAGCAAAGCACACAGGGGCAAATCACACAGGGGCAAAGCAAAGCACACAGGGGCAAATCCAGGGGCAAAGCAAAGCACACAGGGGCAAATCACACAGGGGCAAAGCAAAGCACACAGGGGCAAATCCAGTGCATAGATATCGCACAGCTAAACACAATTTACAAATCTGCATTCGCTCTCTCCTTCTCGCTCATCTCTATTGCCATGCCCAGCACCAGCACGTGCGGTGCCACTCAGTCTGGTGAGACTCAGCCGTGTGTGTGTGTGTGTGTGTGTGTGTGTGTGTGTGTGTGTGTGTGTGTGTGTGTGTGTGTGTGTGTGTGTGTGTGTGTGTGTGTGTGTGTGTGTGTGTGTGTGTGTGTGTGTGTGTGTGTGCGTGCGTGCGTGCGTGCGTGCGTGCGTGCGTGTGCGTGTGCGTGTGCGTGTGTGTGTGTGCGTGCGTGTGTGTGCGTGTGTGTGTGTGCGTGCGTGTTTGTTTGTGTGTGTGTTTGTTTGTGTGTGTGTGTGTTTGTGTGTGTGTGTAGAAGATCTGCTGCTAGATGAAAGCGTTTTGGATGGGTTGCGCCTCCTACTCTTCTCTGCTGGGATGCCCTGCTTGTTCCTCATCCTTTGCGTCCGCCCGCACACGCGCACACACACGCACACACGCCCGCACACACGCCCGCGCACACACACACCCCTCAGAGGTGTGGGGCGAGGGCTAGAATGGCTGAGTACCAATCAGATAAGGGGCTGGCCACTTCCACTGGACTGCCATCACTGTGTGAGTGTCAGAGGGAGAGGGAGTCTGTGTGTGTGTGTGTGTGTGTGTGTGTGTGTGTGTGTGTGTGTGTGTGTGTGTGTTTATTATGGCAGAGTGGATCTGGTAGGGTTAACGTGAGGAGAGTCAGATGAGAAGAGCGGAGGTGCTCTAGTCTTGCTGTGTGTGTGTGTGTGTGTGTGTGTGTGTGTGTGTGTGTGTGTGTGTGTTGGCTTCTGCTAACGAGTCAAGCAGTTTCTTTGTCCATCTGTCTCTATCTTACCAGGAGAGAGCAGGGTGTGTGTGTGAGTGAGTGAGTGAGTGTGTGGGAGTGGAGGGAGAATGAAAGAGGGATAGAGAGATATGGAGGGATATATAGAGAGATGGAGGGATATAGAGAGAGATGGAGGGATATAGAGAGAGAGAGATGGAGAGATAGAGAGAGATGGAGAGATAGAGAGAGAGGGATATAGAGAGAGATGGAGGGATATAGAGAGAGAGATGGAGAGATAGAGAGAGAGAGAGATGGAGAGATAGAGAGAGAGAGGGATATAGAGAGAGATGGAGGGATATATAGAGATACAAGGATACAAGGAAGTTTATTGTCACATGCATATAGTTACTGGAAGTAAGAAATGCAGTGAAATTATGTCTGGTGTCAGCCTATTTGTGCATTTATGGGGGGGGGGGGGTAAAAAGTGCAGTAGAAGAGGGGTTTAGTAGATTAAGTGGCAAGGGCTGTATAAGAAAGGTGGGGGAGGATTGGGATTGGGGGGGGCACCAACAAGGAGCATGGAGATGGAGGGATATAGAGAGATAGAGGGATATATAGAGAGAGATGGAGGGATATATAGAGAGAGATGGAGGGATATATAGAGAGAGATGGAGGGATATATAGAGAGAGATGGAGAGATAGAGAGAGAAAGGGATATAGAGAGAGATGGAGGGATAGAGAGATATAGAGAGATAGAGAGAGAGATGGAGGGATATATAGAGAGAGATGGAGGGATATATAGAGAGAGATGGAGAGATAGAGAGAGAAAGGGATATAGAGAGAGATGGAGGGATATAGAGAGAGAGATGGAGGGATAGAGAGATGGAGAGATATAGAGAGAGATGGAGAGATATAGAGAGAAATGGAGGGATAGAGAGATGGAGGGATATAGAGAGAAAGAGATGGAGAGATAGAGAGAGATGGAGGGATATACTGTAGAGAGAGAGAGATGGAGAGATATGGAGAGATAGAGAGAGATGGAGAGAGAGATGGAGGGATATAGAGAGAGATGGAGAGATAGAGAGATGGAGGGATGAGTGTGAGCGTCTGACGGATAAGAGCAGAGCAAGGAGGAGGAAGCCATCAGAGGGGGAGGAGAGGAGCTTCAATTACGGACATTATTAATTAACTCTGAACAAAGAGCACGCACACACACACACACACAGCTCATTAAAGCTACAGCTACATACACACACACACTTACATACAGATCTCATTAAGGCTGCAAGTACACAGACTCTTTCTCAGACACACACACACACACACACACACAGAGACACACACACAAACACACACACAGAATAGTAAACCTTCAACTACACACACACAACCTTCATGTAACCTACAGCTACACATATACAGCTGTCAGACACACGGCTCGCCACACCAATCACACACAGCCAATATCACACACACACACACACAGACACACACACACACACACACACAGCCATCACACTCCAGACCTCCACAGCATCCTGTCTGTGTCTGGCCTTTGCAGCATTTGACAAGAAGAGAAGAGAAGAGAGAGAGGAGGAAAGAAGAGAGAGAGGAGGAAAGAGGAGAGAGAGGAGGAGAGAAGAGAGAGAGAGGAGGAAAGAGGAGAGAGAGGAGGAGAGAAGAGAGAGAGGAGGAAAGAAGAGAGAGAGGAGGAGAGAAGAGAGAGAGGAGGAAAGAGGAGAGAGAGGAGGAGAGAAGAGAGAGAGAGGAGGAAAGAGGAGAGAGAGGAGGAGAGAAGGAGAGAGAGGAGGAAAGAGGAGAGAGAGGAGGAGAGAAGAGAGAGAGAGGAGGAAAGAGGAGAGAGAGGAGGAGAGAAGAGAGAGAGAGGAGGAAAGAGGAGAGAGAGGAGGAGAGAAGAGAGAGAGGAGGAAAGAGGAGAGAGAGGAGAAGAGAAGAGAGAGAGAGGAGGAAAGAGGAGAGAGAGGAGGAGAGAAGAGAGAGAGAGGAGGAAAGAGGAGAGAGAGGAGGAGAGAAGAGAGAGAGAGGAGGAAAGAGGAGAGAGAGGAGGAGAGAAGAGAGAGAGAGGAGGAAAGAGGAGAGAGAGGAGGAGAGAAGAGAGAGAGAGGAGGAAAGAGGAGAGAGAGGAGGAGAGAAGAGAGAGAGGAGGAAAGAGGAGAGAGAGGAGAAGAGAAGAGAGAGAGAGGAGGAAAGAGGAGAGAGAGGAGAAGAGAAGAGAAGAGAAGAGAAGAGAAGAGAAGAGAGGAGAAGAGAAGAGAAGAGAGACAGTGGAGCACTGTGAGGATTCAGCTGATTATTTTTAGCTGAGCTGCACTCACGCCTCACTGACCCAAACACAGCATCCCAAACAGACAGAGAGAGAGAGAGAGAGGGGGGATGGAGAGAGAGAGAGAGAGAGAGAGAGAGAGAGAGAGAGAGAGGGGGCGGGTGAGAGAGAGAGGGAGAGAGAGAGGGGGATGGAGAGAGAGAAAGAGAGAGAGAAAGAGAGAGAAAGAGAGAGGGGGAGAGAGAGAGAGGGGGATGGAGAGAGAGAAAGAGAGAGAGAAAGAGAGAGGGGGCGGGTGAGTGAGAGAGAGAGGGATTTGTTGTTCAAATATTTTAAATAATTCCTATAAACACCCATGGTCTCCATCTCCAGGGGAGGGGAGAGGAGAAGAGGAGGAGACGAGAAGAGAAGAGGAGAGGAGGAGGAGAAGAGAAGAGGAGGAGAAGAGAGAAGAGGAGAAGGGGAGGAGAACAGGAGAGGTGGACTGTGTGTTTGTATGCATAAGTGTATTAAGGGGTGAATGTGTGTGTGTGTGTGTGTGTGTGTGTGTGTGTGTGTGTGTGTGTGTGTGTGTGTAATAGACGGGTGCGTAGTATTGATAGTATTTAAAAGGGCTCATTATCACCTTGCACTGAGTGGCCTGATCGATACGTGTGATTGATGCTAAAGAGCCTGTCGGGTGAAAGCCCACTCTCCTCCCACTAACCGCACCCCCCCCCCACTCTCCTCCCACTAACCGCACCCCCCCCACTCTCCTCCCACTAACCCCCCCCCCCCCCCCCACTCTCCTCCCACTAACCGCACCCCCCCCCCCACTCTCCTCCCACTAACCACACCCCCCCCCACTCTCCTCCCACACACTCCCCAACCCAACTGCATCCTTGGTCCAAAGAGGCAGCAGCCAAAACAAACTGGAGCAGACGCAGCACCCACTGCAGGAGGAGAGCACACACACACACACTGCAGGAGGAGAGCAGACACACGCACACGCACACACACACACACACACACACACACACACACACACTGCAGGAGGAGAGCAGACACACACACACACACACACACACACACACACTGCAGGAGGAGAGCAGATAGGAGCTGCAACGCACACTACAATCACAACGGCTACAGGCTGCTTTCTACCGCATATCATGTCATTTATATGGGGGGGGTGTCTGTGTGTGTGCGCCTGTATGTGTGTGTGTGCGTATGTGTTGTTCCCCTGCCAGAACGTCCCAAAGGGAGAGAAGAGGGTCAGACATCTCTCTCCAGAACGTCCCAAAGGGAGAGAAGAGGGTCAGACCGCCCCCTCAATCAACAGAGTAGAGCTCTGGGGGACAAGAGAGGAGAGGAGAGAAGAGGTGGAGGTGGAGGTGGAGGAGGAGAGGAGAGGAGAGGGGAGGAGGAGGAGGTTAGGGGGGAGGAGGAGAGGGGAGGTGGAGGAGGTTAGGGGGGAGGAGGAGGAGGAGAGGAGAGGGGAGGTGGAGGAGGTTAGGGGGGAGGAGGAGGTGGAGGAGGAGAGGAGAGGATGAGGAGGAGGAGGTGAGGGAGGAGGAGGTGGTGATGGAGGAGGAGGTGAGGAGAGGATGAGGAGGAGGAGGTGAGGAGAGAAGAGGATGAGGAGGAGGAAGTGGAGGAGGAGAGGAGTGTAGAAGGAGGAAAGTAACTGTGCCATGTAGAACAGCAGCTAGGCAGGAGTGACCGACACAGGACCCATCACAAGTCTCCACACACCACACACACACACACACACACACACACACACACACACACACACACACACACACACACACACACACACACACACACACACACACACACACACACACACACACACACACACACACACACACACCTCAGAACCATCAAAGCAGCTGCATCAGCACCAGGAGCACCACCATCCTGTTTATCTTAGATGCACACAGGTGTGTTGTGTTACTGTGTTACAGGTGTGTTGTGTTACTGCATGGAGCACCACCATCCCGGTGCACGCCGGTGGGTTTTCTCGACAGTCGATTGGCTGGTTCTCAACTTTCTGACGGAGGGGACGGGAACAAAGCAACGCAACGGATACACAATTCACTCCTGCAACAGATGACGTAAGCCCATGTAAACGAGATGCGTCTTCAGCACTGCATTCAACACAAGCATCTGTGAGCACCATTACACAGCACTGATGCTAACGCTACTCTTAAAGCAGCAGCACCACTCTCACTACACAGCACTGATGCTAACGCTACTCTTAAAGCAGCAGCACCACTCTCACTACACCACACTGATGCTAACGCTACTCTTAAAGCAGCAGCACCACTCTCACTACACAGCACTGATGCTAACGCTACTCTTAAAGCCAGCAGCACCATTCTCACTACACCACACTGATGCTAACGCTACTCTGCTACTCTTAAAGCAGCAGCACCATTCTCACTACACCACACTGATGCTAACGCTACTCTTAAAGCAGCAGCACCACTCTCACTACACAGCACTGATGCTAACGCTACTCTTAAAGCAGCAGCACCATTCTCACTACACCACACTGATGCTAACGCTACTCTGCTACTCTTAAAGCAGCAGCACCATTCTCACTACACCACACTGATGCTAACGCTACAGTTAAAGCAGCAGCACAATCCTCACTACACCACACTGATGCTAACGCTACTCTTAAAGCAGCAGCACCATTCTCACTACACAGCACTGATGCTAACGCTACTCTTAAAGCAGCAGCACCACTCTCACTACACAGCACTAGGGCTGTAACGATTTACGATTCGAAACCGAAATCGCGACATTCATATCCACGATATCCATGTCGCGGTGTGAAAAGGCAGAATCACGACACACCCTTTCTAGTGTTTCACGCAGTGCTTTGCAGCTTATGCGGCCGGAAAAGCAACCCACATCTCCCGCTTTACTTATCGGTAGCCTACGTTGTCCAAAAACAAATAAATAAATAAATAATAATTTCATACCTCTCCTTGCTTTCATTATAGACTGTGTGTGCAACTTTACCAAACAGTATAGAAGTAAACCCCCTCTCCTTGCCCCGCTCTCTCTCGCGCTCCCTCCCTCTCCCTCTCCCTCCCTCTCCTGCTCAATGAACACGCGCGACTTAAATAAAACATTCACAATTGTGAAAGCAAGGACGCATAGACGACTAGCTAAATTAGGCTACTATTAAATCCGCTTAGCATCATTAGCATGCTGCACATATTTGTTTAAAACTCTTGCATTGAAGTTGACTGATCATCTCAATACCAACGTTTCCCAAAAGGGCCTGTCCCAAGGAGAACAAGTATTACCTTGAAACTTAAACACACATGGGGAAACTGAACAGTCCAATCAGTAGACTATGATAGGCTAAGATAGCCAACTATGCTACTCTGTTTACAATATTTCCAGGCTTCAACCAGACAGCTGAATTAAAGAGGTAGAGTTGTAATAAAAAATAGTAGGCCTAGGCTATAGGCTAATCTGCATAAAGTGTGCTGTCATAAATATCAGTCATTCAGAAAAATAATAGATATATTATATTGTAATCCTCTGGTGTTCTAAGGGAGGCTATTAAACAAAAAAACAAAAAATAAATAAAAATCGAGATTCATATTGAACCGTGGGTCAAAAATCGTGATACAAACCGAATCGTGAGGTTGGTGTATCGTTACAGCCCTACACAGCACTGATGCTAACGCTACTCTTAAAGCAGCAGCACCATTCTCACTACACAGCACTGATGCTTACGCTACTCTTAAAGCAGCAGCACCATTCTCACTACACAGCACTGATGCTAACGCTACTCTTAAAGCAGCAGCACCATTCTCACTACACCACACTGATGCTAACGCTACTCTTAAAGCAGCAGCACCACTCTCACTACACAGCACTGATGCTAACGCTACTCTTAAAGCAGCAGCACCATTCTCACTACACCACACTGATGCGGTACACAGTACACTGTGTGCGCTTCACTAATTCACGGATTGGGATAAATGCAGAGACCAAATTTCCCTCACAGGATCAAAAGAGTATATATACTTACTTATACAATGGTAACCGCCGCTACACTTCCCCAGCTAACCCCAATGGTAACCGCCGCTACACTTCCCCAGCTAAGCCCAATGGAAACCGCCGCTACACTTCAGCAGCTAGCCCCAATGGTAACCGCCGCTACACTTCCCAGCTAACCCCAATGGTTAGTAGGATGTTAAAATCTGCATTCAGATGAGCATTACCTGCTCTGCGTTTACAGCTTGCACTATGCGTGTGTGTGTGTGTGTGTGTGTGCGTGTGTGTGGGGGGGGGGGCTGCCCATTCCAGTGATCACACAAACTATTTAATTCTGAGTAGTTCAGTTGGTGCCTCTAACCATCATTATTGGACTATGAGATTTATGTTCTTGTGTACGGCAGGAATACATTCTCCATCTGACAGACAGCAGGTAAACAGCAGGCCAGCGCTGGGGCAGGACCCTCCCCTGCTGCTAATGTTGGACTGGACTGGACACACACACACACACACACACACACCTTCCCATCTCTGCTGCTGCTGCTGATGCTGGACTGGACTGGACACACACACACACCTTCCCATCTCTGCTGCTGCTGCTGATGTTGGACTGGACTGGACACACACACACACCTTCCCATCTCTGCTGCTGCTGCTGCTGCTGGACTGGACTGGACACACACACACACCTTCCCATCTCTGCTGCTGCTGCTAATGTTGGACTGGACTGGACACACACACACCTTCCCATCTCTGCTGCTGCTGCTGGACTGGACTGGACACACACACACACACACACACACACACACACACACACACACACACACACACACACACACACACACACACACACACACACCTTCCCATCTCTGCTGCTGCTGCTAATGTTGGACTGGACTGGACACACACACACACACACCTTCCCATCTCTGCTGCTGATGTTGGACTGGACTGGACACACACACACACCTTCCCATCTCTGCTGCTGATGTTGGACTGGACACACACACACACACACACACACCTTCCCATCTCTTCTGCTGCTGCTGCTAATGTTGGACTGGACTGGACACACACACACACCTTCCCATCTCTGCTGCTGCTGCTAATGTTGGACTGGACTGGACACACACACACACCTTCCCATCTCTGCTGCTGCTGCTGATGTTGGACTGGACTGGACACACACACACACACACCTTCCCATCTCTGCTGCTGCTGCTGATGTTGGACTGGACTGGACTGGACACACACACACACACACACACCTTCCCATCTCTGCTGCTGCTGCTGATGTTGGACTGGACTGGACACACACACACACCTTCCCATCTCTGCTGCTGCTGCTAATGTTGGACTGGACTGGACACACACACACACACACCTTCCCATCTCTGCTGCTGCTGCTGGACTGGACTGGACACACACACACACACACACACACACACACACACACACACACACACACACACCTTCCCATCTCTGCTGCTGCTGCTGATGTTGGACTGGACTGGACACACACACACACCTTCCCATCTCTGCTGCTGCTGCTAATGTTGGACTGGACTGGACACACACACACACACACCTTCCCATCTCTGCTGCTGCTGCTGGACTGGACTGGACACACACACACACACACACACACACACACACACACACACACACACACACACACACACACACCTTCCCATCTCTGCTGCTGCTGCTAATGTTGGACTGGACTGGACACACACACACACCTTCCCATCTCTGCTGCTGCTGCTGGACTGGACTGGACTGACACACACACACACACACACACACACACACACACACACACACACACACACACACACCTTCCCATCTCTGCTGCTGCTGCTAATGTTGGACTGGACTGGACACACACACACACACACACACACACACACACACACACACACACACACACCTTCCCATCTCTGCTGCTGATGTTGGACTGGACTGGACACACACACACACCTTCCCATCTCTGCTGCTGATGTTGGACTGGACACACACACACACACCTTCCCATCTCTGCTGCTGCTGCTGCTAATGTTGGACTGGACTGGACACACACACACACCTTCCCATCTCTGCTGCTGCTGCTAATGTTGGACTGGACTGGACACACACACACACCTTCCCATCTCTGCTGCTGCTGCTGATGTTGGACTGGACTGGACACACACACCTTCCCATCTCTGCTGCTGCTGCTGCTGATGTTGGACTGGACTGGACACACACACACACACCTTCCCATCTCTGCTGCTGCTGCTGATGTTGGACTGGACTGGACACACACACGCACACACACACCTTCCCATCTCTGCTTCTGCTGCTGCTGCTGATGTTGGGCTGGAGTTTGGACTCCCCACTCCTACAGACACAATTAGCAGCAATCTACGAAGCAGCAGTGACCCGCTAAAAATACCCGTGCTCAACAGCACTTAAATACAGGCACGCTGGCGGCCTGACAGAGCGGGGTGTTGGGGAGGAGAGCAGCGCTGCCGCTAAATATGTATCTTACCTGCTGAATTATTCAGCATCAGCAGTGCGGCTCAAATTGAAATGTTGCTTTACCCATGCGGAGACGGCCCAGCCTGCACACACACATACAGCATCAGAGAGCTCAGGGGTGTGTGTGTATGTGTGGGGTGGGGGGGGAGGGGTGTGTGTGTGTGTGTGTGTGTGTGTGTGTGTGTGTGTGTGTGGGGGGGGGGGTAATTTCTCACGTTTACAGGCATCAGAGCTCAGGGTTGGAGTGGTGGGGGGACTTTCACATGTTTACTCCCCACCCCACCCCACACACACACACACACACACACACCCTCAAACGGGCTGTAGGTGGGAGAGATAGCGGGAGAAGTGCAGGCTCTTACCTGCCGGGGTAATCGTATTCAGGAGGCGCCTGGCGTTAGCAGCTAGCGCTATCACCACAGTAAATAATGCCCAGGAGCTGCGCGCGCTCAGGCGGGAGACACAGAAAAAATAACATATTTTTTTAATGGGAAAAATGCCCCCTGGCCTCTGGATCTCATGTGCACGCTGGCCACGAGCGGGTCAGCTTTGATGTCCTTCGGGTTGTTGGCTATTTGCATTTGATAATGAGATTGGTCAGATCAGACAGGACGTGGTTCTGCGCCTACATCAGACCCAGAGAGGGCAGAAACCTGGCCATACACACACACACTCTCTCTCACACACACACACACTCTCTCTCTCGCTCTCTCTCTCTCACACACACACACAAAATCCTCCTGATTACTCTCCCTCTATACACACATACTTTCATATGCAGAGTGCTGTAGTGAATGTGTAGTGTGTGTACTGGATGCTGTTGTGTGTGACTGGTGTGTGTGTAGAGTAGGGCTGTCGCACAAATGCACAACGCAACCAGCACCCACCATGAGTCCACAGAACACACACACACCACAAGACCAGCACACACATATTCACACACAGTAGGGCTGTCACTTTAGGTTCGAAAATCGATTGCACAATCAATTGGACCAACCAACACAAGTTTCGAAAACTAAAATAGGGAATCGATTTTAACCAAATATGTACATTATTAATTTTAAACAAATTAAACAAATAAAAAAGATAGATGTAACAAAACTCACAAACAAGCAGAAAAAGAAAATAAAGAATTCCGAAAGTGCAGTAGGCATTGCGAAAGCTAAAAAGAAAATTCCCACCAATTTTACGCACCGGAAACAGCTGTTTCAATTAGCTGCTGTGCTGCTGGTGTTTTGCCAAAAAATGGAGGACAACGTGATCAACCTGTGCGACATGAGAGAGGCGACTGATAAGCCCTAATGTGTGTGTAGTGTGTGTGTGTGTGTGTGTGTGTGTGTGTGTGTGTGTGTGTGTGTGTGTATGTGCATGAGAGAGACAAGTAATAAGCCCTAATGTGTGTGTAGTGTATGTGTGTGTAGTGTGTGTGTGTGTATGTGCATGAGAGATGCGACTGATAAGCCCTAATGTGTGTGTAGTGTGTGTGTGTAGTGTGTGTGTGTGTATGTGCATGAGAGAGGCGACTGATAAGCCCTAATGTGTGTGTAGTGTGTGTGTGTGTAGTGTGTGTGTGTGTATGTGCATGAGAGAGACGAGTAATAAGCCCTAATGTGTGTGTAGTGTATGTGTGTAGTGTGTGTGTGTGTGTATGTGCATGAGAGAGACAAGTAATAAGCCCTAATGTGTGTGTAGTGTGTGTGTGTGTAGTGTGTGTGTGTGTATGTGCATGAGAGAGACGAGTGATAAGCCCTAATGTGTGTGTAGTGTATGTGTGTGTAGTGTGTGTGTGTGTATGTGCATGAGAGAGGCGACTGATAAGCCCTAATGTGTGTGTAGTGTATGTGTGTGTAGTGTGTGTGTGTGTGTATGTGCATGAGAGAGACGAGTAATAAGCCCTAATGTGTGTGTAGTGTATGTGTGTGTAGTGTGTGTGTGTGTATGTGCATGAGAGAGACGAGTAATAAGCCCTAATGTGTGTGTAGTGTGTGTGTGTGTAGTGTGTGTGTGTGTATGTGCATGAGAGAGGCGACTGATAAGCCCTAATGTGTGTGTAGTGTATGTGTGTGTAGTGTGTGTGTGTGTATGTGCATGAGAGAGGCGACTGATAAGCCCTAATGTGTGTGTAGTGTGTGTGTGTGTAGTGTGTGTGTGTGTATGTGCATGAGAGAGACAAGTAATAAGCCCTAATGTGTGTGTAGTGTGTGTGTGTGTAGTGTGTGTGTGTGTATGTGCATGAGAGAGACGAGTGATAAGCCCTAATGTGTGTGTAGTGTATGTGTGTGTAGTGTGTGTGTGTGTATGTGCATGAGAGAGGCGACTGATAAGCCCTAATGTGTGTGTAGTGTATGTGTGTGTAGTGTGTGTGTGTGTATGTGCATGAGAGAGACGAGTAATAAGCCCTAATGTGTGTGTAGTGTATGTGTGTGTAGTGTGTGTGTGTGTATGTGCATGAGAGAGACGAGTAATAAGCCCTAATGTGTGTGTAGTGTGTGTGTGTGTAGTGTGTGTGTGTGTATGTGCATGAGAGAGGCGACTGATAAGCCCTAATGTGTGTGTAGTGTATGTGTGTGTAGTGTGTGTGTGTGTGTATGTGCATGAGAGAGGCGACTGATAAGCCCTAATGTGTGTGTAGTGTGTGTGTGTGTAGTGTGTGTGTGTGTATGTGCATGAGAGAGACGAGTAATAAGCCCTAATGTGTGTGTAGTGTGTGTGTGTGTAGTGTGTGTGTGTGTATGTGCATGAGAGAGACGAGTGATAAGCCCTAATGTGTGTGTAGTGTATGTGTGTGTAGTGTGTGTGTGTGTATGTGCATGAGAGAGGCGACTGATAAGCCCTAATGTGTGTGTAGTGTATGTGTGTGTAGTGTGTGTGTGTGTATGTGCATGAGAGAGACGAGTAATAAGCCCTAATGTGTGTGTAGTGTATGTGTGTGTAGTGTGTGTGTGTGTATGTGCATGAGAGAGACGAGTAATAAGCCCTAATGTGTGTGTAGTGTGTGTGTGTGTAGTGTGTGTGTGTGTATGTGCATGAGAGAGGCGACTGATAAGCCCTAATGTGTGTGTAGTGTATGTGTGTGTAGTGTGTGTGTGTGTATGTGCATGAGAGAGACGAGTGATAAGCCCTAATGTGTGTGTAGTGTGTGTGTGTGTAGTGTGTGTGTGTGTATGTGCATGAGAGAGACGAGTAATAAGCCCTAATGTGTGTGTAGTGTATGTGTGTGTAGTGTGTGTGTGTGTATGTGCATGAGAGAGGCGACTGATAAGCCCTAATGTGTGTGTAGTGTATGTGTGTGTAGTGTGTGTGTGTGTATGTGCATGAGAGAGGCGACTGATAAGCCCTAATGTGTGTGTAGTGTATGTGTGTGTAGTGTGTGTGTGTGTATGTGCATGAGAGAGACGAGTAATAAGCCCTAATGTGTGTGTAGTGTATGTGTGTGTAGTGTGTGTGTGTGTATGTGCATGAGAGAGACGAGTAATAAGCCCTAATGTGTGTGTAGTGTGTGTGTGTGTAGTGTGTGTGTGTGTATGTGCATGAGAGAGGCGACTGATAAGCCCTAATGTGTGTGTAGTGTATGTGTGTGTAGTGTGTGTGTGTGTATGTGCATGAGAGAGACGAGTGATAAGCCCTAATGTGTGTGTAGTGTGTGTGTGTGTAGTGTGTGTGTGTGTATGTGCATGAGAGAGACGAGTAATAAGCCCTAATGTGTGTGTAGTGTATGTGTGTGTAGTGTGTGTGTGTGTATGTGCATGAGAGAGGCGACTGATAAGCCCTAATGTGTGTGTAGTGTATGTGTGTGTAGTGTGTGTGTGTGTATGTGCATGAGAGAGACGAGTAATAAGCCCTAATGTGTGTGTAGTGTGTGTGTGTGTAGTGTGTGTGTGTGTATGTGCATGAGAGAGGCGACTGATAAGCCCTAATGTGTGTGTAGTGTATGTGTGTGTAGTGTGTGTGTGTGTATGTGCATGAGAGAGACAAGTAATAAGCCCTAATGTGTGTGTATGTGTAGTGTGTGTGTGTGTGTGTGTGTATGTGCATGAGAGAGACGAGTGATAAGCCCTAATAACTTGAGGAGTTCGATATGGAAGCACTTCGGGTTTTGGGTGAACTATGGAGAAGGACAAAGCGGTATGCAAACTGTGCAGTCGTGAGTTCCTACGTAGGCGAAATTTGTTTGACATTTTTAATCGTAAACAGCCACGTTGAAGCCTGCAGTAATGTTTTCCACTGATGTTATGGCAGCCCACTCTGCTTATTGTTTTTCGAGAATGTTGCACTCCTGTTTGTCGTTGTGCACGAAACTTCACGCCAATACATCATCAGAAATATTGCTGGCTGGTGCGTCTTCAAGCGCCCCCTTTACGTTCGTCCTGATGCCTGTTAGTTGTCTGTGGATTGGCCTTTATTTGGCGTTGAAAATGGAAACGTCTTTAGACATGGAAAATCGATTTTACAATCGATTCAATGAACACTTCAAAAGTCGAACAGGATTTTTTAACAAAAGTGACAGCCCTAGTGTAGAGTGTGTAGTGTGTGTGTAGGATGATGTAGTGTGTGTGTTGGATGGTGTAGTAGTGTGTGTGTGTTGGATGATGTAGTGTGTGTGTGTTGGATGATATAGTGTTTGTGTGTTGGATGGTGTAGTAGTGTGTGTGTGTTGGATGATGTAGTGTGTGTGTGTGTTGGATGATGTAGTGTGTGTGTGTTGGATGATGTAGTGAGAGAGAAAGTGGAATAGAACATTATGCCCAATATTCCAATATGTGGTTTAATGTTCTGCATTTCTCATTCGTAGGTCACTTTGATACTAAAAGTATGATTCTATGTAAGACTGTATGATATCTGTACTGTCCCTGTGTATATCTGTGTGTGACTGTATTTAGAGATAAGCGGGAATATTATGACTTTGCAGTGTTTCACTGTTCTGCATGGCTGCGTCAGTAGCTATCTGCTCCGGATCGCCAGGTTGCCACTAATCAGAGTCTGATTCAGTGTAGTCCATGTGAGATGGGATGACCAACGCCATCTCCCGTCAGCCTGGAAGGATACTTAAACTCTAACTATTTCCTTGTCTAGTTAGAGCAGCTGATGGATCTTTAGGTGAAGTCATGCTGTCTCTCCCTTGATGCGCATCATTGTAAATAAACTCTGTTCCTGATTTTTTATACTATTGGTCTGACTGGGTCTCTTTTAAATCTATGGTATCAACATTACCATCAGTGTGTATAAGTATAGAAACTATAGAAGTATAGAAACTCTTTTGATCCAGTGAGGGAAATCTGTTGTCTGCATTTATCCCATCTGTGAATTAGTGAACACACAGAGCACACAGTGAACACACAGTGAGGGTGAAGCACACACTAACCCCGAGTAGTGAGGTGAAGCACACACTAACCCCGAGTAGTGAGGTGAAGCACACACTAACCCCGAGTAGTGAGCTGCCTGCTACAGCGGTGCTTGGGGAGCAGTGAGGGGTTAGGTACCCAGCTCAAGGGCACTTCAGCCGTGGATGTGGGCATGGGAGAGCAGTGCTCAACCACTTCCACGCCAAACATTTTTTCCTACCTAGGCCACGGCTCCCCCCATACTGTGTGTTGGATGGCGTAGTGTGTGTGTAGTGTGTGTTGGATGGAGTAGAGTGTGTGTAGTGTGTGTTGGATGGTGTAGTGTGTGTGTGTAGTGTGTGTTGGATGGAGTAGTGTGTGTGTAGTGTGTGTTGGATGGTGTAGTGTGTGTGTAGTGTGTGTTGGATGGAGTAGTGTGTGTGTAGTGTGTGTTGGATGGTGTAGTGTGTGTGTTGGATGGAGTAGTGTGTGTGTAGTGTGTGTTGGATGGTGTAGTGTGTGTGTAGTGTGTGTTGGATGGAGTAGTGTGTGTGTAGTGTGTGTTGGATGGTGTAGTGTGTGTGTAGTGTGTGTTGGATGGAGTAGTGTGTGTGTAGTGTGTGTTGGATGGTGTAGTGTGTGTGTTGGATGGAGTAGTGTGTGTGTAGTGTGTGTTGGATGGCGTAGTGTGTGTGTAGTGTGTGTTGGATGGTGTAGTGTGTGTAGTGTGTGTTGGATGGCGTAGTGTGTGTGTGTGTGTTGGATGGTGTAGTGTGTGTGTTGGATGGTGTAGTGTGTGTGTGTGTGTGTGTGCCTAGCCATCTGCCGCGGCCCCCTGTTTGCGGTGCGTCTGATCAGATTACGGCTGCTTGCCGTGGGATTACGGGCTGTTTTGTAAACAGAGATTTGAAATCTCTGCGGATAACAAGAGCTCAGGGACAGGCCACGCCCCTTCTAATCCTCTGATGTCCATACAGTCAATGTTCTCAGACCGGCTGACCAGCAAACCTCCTACACACACACACACACCAGCAGACCTCCTACACACACACACACACACACACACACACCAGCAGACCTCCTACACACACACACACACACCAGCAGACCTCCTACACACACACACACACACACACACACCAGCACACCTCCTACACACACACACACACACACACCAGCACACCTCCTACACACACACACACACACACACACACCAGCACACCTCCTACACACACACACACACACCAGCACACCTCCTACACACACACACACACACACACACACACACACACACACACACACACACACACACCTCCTACACACAGACCTCCTACACACACACACACACACACACACACACACCAGCACACCTCCTACACACACACACACACACACACATCAGCAGACCTCCTACACACACACACACAAACACACACACACACACACACACCAGCAGACCTCCTACACACACACACACACCAGAAGACCTAGTACACACACACACACACACACACCAGCAGACCTCCTACACACACACACACACACACACACACACAACAGCAGACCTCCTACACACACACACACACACACCAGCAGACCTCCTACACACACACACACACACACACACACACACACACCAGCAGACCTCCTAGACACACACACACACACACACCAGCAGACCTCCTACACACACACACACACCAGCTCACCTATCGGTCACCAGCAGACCTCCTACACACACACACACACACACACACACCAGCACACTTCCTACACACACACACCAGCAGATCTGTAACCTGCAGCTTGGAGTTCAGCACTACATCAGAGGGACCGCTTTATCCAGCCGTGTTGGTACACACACCAACCTCACTAACACACACACACACCAACCTCACTAACCAACCTCACTAACACACACACCAACCTCACTAACACACACACACACACACACACACACACCAACCTCACTAACACACACACACACACACACCAACCTCACTAACACACACACACACACACACCAACCTCACTAACACACACACCAACCTCACACACCAACCTCACTTGCACACACAAACCTCACTAACACACACACCAACCACACTAACACACACACCAACCTCACTAACACACACACCAACCTCACTAACACACACACCAACCTCACTAACACACAAACACACACACACACACCAACCTCACTAACACACACCAACTTCACTAACACACACCAACCTCACTAACACACACCAACCTCACTAACACACACCAACCACACTAACAGACACCAACCACACACACACACACACACACACACACACACACACACACCAACCTCACTAACACACACACCAACCTCAAACACACACTAACCACACTAACACATACTAGACAGCCATAGGAGTGCAGGTTTGCATACACAGCTATGGCCAATGAACAAAGCCACACACACACACACACACACACACACACACACAGTACATTTAGAGGATAAGAACTCTAGCAGAACTCCTGGGTCTGATCTTAAGAATTAGTGCACTTTCTATTGCAGAGTCTTCAATGCATTGAGCAGTGAGCCAGTGTATTCACACACATGCACGTATGCAACCACGCACACACACACACACACACACACACACACGCACGCACACACACACGCACACACGCACGCACGCACGCAACCACGCACACACAGCTGAGCCCTGGGGCCTCTTTGACTGCAGGCTCCATAGAAAAGTATTTTGGTTGAACAGCACACACACAACCACACACACACGCACAGCTGAGCCCTGAGGCCTCTTTGACTGTAGGCTCCATAGAAAAGTATTTTGGTTGAACAGCTCGTCAGACTCCTTGGGAAGGCGGAGCCTCATCAGTGGCTTTGGAGAGCTGAAGGGGACATAATGAAGCTCAATCCAGCCAGCAGAACGACACACACACACACACACACACACACACACACACACACACACACACACACACACACACACACACACACACACACACACACACACACACACACGCACACACGCACACACGCACACACACACAGCCTCCAGGCTGCTGCGCTCCTTGATGAATGATCTTTTCTTATTGACAGGCCTTATTGATATCTGTTAAAAGTGCGGGCTGATGGGCTTCTATTGACATGATTAAATGAGCTGTTGTGGGCTGCCCGGATTAGACCAGCCTCATCTCCCTCCAAAGAAGCAGCAATACCATCGCATTATCGCACACACACACACACACACACACACACACACACACACGTACGAGGCCCGAGCATTATCATACCGAGCAGACGCGTACGTGCGCAGGGTCCTAAACCCCTCCCGCCTCCGTCTCCGGGGAAACCACGCAGCCCCGGCAACTTGCCGACCTACATTCACCTCAGCAACAGACATACACACACACGATCAAATTCTGTTTACACACGCACACACATGAACTAACTCCACTTCCATAGACTCACAACGCCAGCCACACACACAGACGAGCAAGGCAGGTGCCCAGACAAAGGAGAATGAGTGTGTGTGTGTGTGTGTGTGTGTGTGTGTGTGTGTGTGTGTGTGTGTGCGTGTGTGAGTGTGTGTCTGTGTCAGACTCAGGAAAGGAGTAGTCTAGACCTGCAGCGCTTGCCTGGTTCCACTGTTACATCCTGCTCTCCATCCCACTTTCCTCTCCATCCCTCTCTTCTCTTCTCCATCCCTCTCTTCTCTTCTTCATCCCTCTCTTCTCTTCTCTTCCACCATCACTCCACTCCCCCTTCATCTCTCCTCTCTCGCACGGAGTGTCTGTGTCTGTGTCTGTGTGTGTGTGTGTGTGTGTGTGTGTGTGTGTGTGTGTGTGTGTGTGTGTGTGTGTGTGTGTGTGTGTGTGTGTATGTGTGGAGACACAGCAACAGCAGACATATCACACACCACAGGAGCTCAAGAATTTGTCACTTAGTGAATGAATGTATAAGTATTCTTTTGATCCCGTGAGGGAAATTTGGTCTCTGCATTTATCCCAATCCGTGAATTAGTGAAACACACTCAGCACACAGTGAACACACAGTGAGGTGAAGCACACACTAATCCCGGCGCAGTGAGCTGCCTGCAACAACAGCGGCGCTCGGGAAGCAGTGAGGGGTTAGGTGCCTTGCTCAAGGGCACTTCAGCCGTGCCTACTGGTCGGGGTTCGAACTGGCAACCCTTCGGTTACAAAGCCGAAACACTAACCAGTAGGCCACGGCTGCCCCCATGAATGAAACTGCTGCACTCCACCACCCCACACACACACACACACACACACACACACACACTTGAACGGAGAGGGGGACCTCTGCAGCTCCTCTTCTAAAGGCCAGCCAGCGCAGCAACTGGGACCGCACCAGAGTTTACGCTAGCCAGAGTTTACGCTAGCCGGCTACAGCACCACAGTTTACGCTAGCCAGAGTTTACACTAGCCGGCTACAGCACCACAGTTTACGCTAGCCGGCTACAGCACCAGAGTTTACACTAGCCGGCTACAGCAGAAAGCCAGTCACACCAGTCCATCTAAAACTCTCAGTAAGGGTCTGCACCTACTCTATGAACCTGCATGATCGTTCATCACAGCTGTTATGTAGGCTATATGTCAGTTCTGCATGTGCAGCATTATGTAGGCTATATGTCAGTACTGCATGTGCAGCATTATGTAGGCTATATGTCAGTACTGCATGTGTAGCATTACATAGGCTATATGTCAGTACTGCATGTGTAGCATTATGTAGGCTACTGTATGTCAGTTCTGCATGTGCAGCATTATGTAGGCTACTGTATGTCAGTTCTGCATGTGCAGCATTATGTAGGCTACTGTATGTCAGTTCTGCATGTGCAGCATTGTGTAGGCTATAGGTCAGTTTGCAATGTTTGCGCAGCAGCAACTGTGTGTGTGTGTGTGTGTGTGTGTGTGTGTGAAAGTAGCCTAGTCTGTAAGGTTGCTTCGGCAAAGTTGATTAAAAACACATTGCTGGTGGTGAATATCCTACGACACTGTAGATATTACACTTTGCTACAAAGTAGAGAGTGTACAGCTGGTAAAACAGCGTAAATTTGCTGTCCCCTCAAAATAACTCAACACACAGCCATTAATGCTAAACCGCTAGCAACAAAAGTGACTACACCCCTAAGTAAAAATGTCCAAGTTGTGCCCAATTCCTCGCCTTGTTGGCAGAGCGAGAGATGAAAAGATATAATAAATATTTAGAAATGTGGAGTGTGTGAGATACAGTATCATATACAGTATATAGTTTGTGATGTATTGCCGTTTAAAGGCATAGACAATTATAACATATGTCCGGTATTTTTGAATATTAAAAAACATTTTGTCCCGTCAAAAAAAAGTCTAGCGTAACGTCAGGACTGCATCCAGTATTTCAGAGCTTCAGGGACCATGTATTGAAAGGTCTTATTCTTGAAGACGATGTTCTTGGAGATGCGATACAGCACTCCCATTTTGAGCAGGAGTTTCTCCCTGTGCCATGTGCTCGCTCTCTCCTAGATGCTCTCAGTATACAGTCAGGGGGAGGGGGGGCGAGAGAGAGAGAGAGAGAGAGATAAAGGGAAGGATGGAGAGAAGTAATGGGATGAAAGAGTAGGGGGTAAGATGGAGAGATTAAGAGGGAAAGAGAGAGGGAGCACAGAGAAAGCAAAAGAAAAAGAGGAGATGGTCATCGATGTCATCCCTGCTTCCGTCACAAACACAAAGCAATTTACCTGGAGACATTTGAAAAGCTACTACAGCCATAGCAGGGAGACATGATAGAGACACACACACACACACACACACACACACACACACACACACACATAATTGAATAGTTAAAGTGGAGCTGTGAAATGTTGTGTGGAACATGTCCTGCTGCCCTTGCAGCTCAGCTCGCCTATTCAGGCCACCTCACCATAATTACAAACTATTTCAATTAAAACTCCACAGACGCGACCAACAGCGCACACACACGCACAAACACAAACACGCACGCACGTATACACGCGCGCACACACACACGCACGCAAACACGCAAACGCGCGCGCACACACACACGCACGCACGCAAACACGCGCGCACGCACACACTAATATCACCCAATACACATGAGGCCTGTAATCTCTGAGTACATCAAGCACATGGGAATGACACTTCAATAGAAAATCACAGACCAATATTCTTGTCAGATCATATTGGGTGAGCGGGTGAGTGTGTGGGTGAGTGTGTGTGTGTGTGTGTGTGTGTGTGTGTGTGCTTGTTAGCATTCAGCACATCTATTCCAAGGTCAATCAGCCTCTTGTGGCTACTGCCACAACCACAGATACTTCACATGATGACACTAGCAGCTAGGCACTAGGCACAGCTCCCATACGTGCGTCCACACACACACACGCACGCACGCACACACACACACACACACACTTCCCAGCTAGGCACTAGGCATAGCTCCCATACGTGCATGCACACACACACACAATCCCCAATGAGGACCCCCCCCCCCCCAAAAAAAAAATTAGACACACACACACACACACCACATGATACCCATCAGGAATGAACACTGGAGCTCTTGAGTTGATGCTCTTTAGAAAGATCACCATTGAAAGCACTTAAATCTGATCAGGCAAGCCAGTCGCCAGATAAAGATCTTTCACACACACACACACACAGTGCAGAATCAGCAAGAGTCACACACTGTAAAGAAAAAACTTTGACACTCTCTCTCTCTCTCTCACACACACACACTACTCTATCTCTTTCTCTCTCCCTCTCTCTCACACACACCCACCCACACACATACATACACTCTCTCTCACACCCATAACCACACTCTTTCCCTCTCTCTCTCACACACACCCACACACACACTCGTACCTTCCAGCCACTGCCGGCCTCTCTGTAGTAAGGGAAGTTGTCGCAGATCCACTGGTAGATCTCGCTGAGCGTCATCTTCTTCTTTGGCGAGGAGTTGATGGCGAAGGTGATGAGGGAGGCGTAGCTGTAGGGCGGCTTGCCGTCCTTGTGCTGCTGTGCCTCGTCCTGGTCCAGCGTGGTGTGCGGGTCCAGCACTCCGCCGGCGCCACTCTTCTTCGCCACGCCGGCCAGGTGGCCGCTCTGTGCGTCCGCCTTCTGGATGGCCGCACGCATGCTCAGCTGCGGCAGCCAGTCCATCGACGTCAGGCTGCTCTCCAGCTCCGACGTCATGGCAACGGCTGGACGTGGGGGGGGGGCTGGACAGGGTGGGGACCAGGAGGAGGAGGAGGGGGCGAGAGAACTCCCTCAGACCACGAGCTGCGATGGGAACCTTCCACCTGGTGTTAGACCTGCGAGAGAGGACCAGAGGGAAGACTGCTGTTAATGCACGCATATTATATTATATTAGTAATACACACACACACGTACGAGGAGGACCAGAGGGAAGGCCGCATATTATATTGGTAGTAGTGCTCATACGATAGTCCAATACTATCAATATTATAGAACGAGCTCATTTAGCTGAAGACCTGAGAGTTGCTTCTAAGAGCAGCAGAGCACAGCTGAGCCTCTACCTGCCTCTCACCTGGAGAGCGAGAGTGTGTGTGTATGTGTGTGCGTGTGTGTGTGTGAGAGTTTGCATTTGTGAAGAGTCTAAAGTGGAAGTGTGTGAAACAGTGCAGGAACACTGGTGGAAGGACGTGCTGCTGCAAAGTGTGTGTGTGTGTGCGCTGACTCAGAGGTGTAACTGGAGCCGGGTGAGTAAAAGCTGGGGAATTGTTTTCACAACTGCCAGCCAAATGGAGGAGAGTTCCAGAGGAATTCCCAATCTGCAAGTCCCCCTCCCCACACACACACTCTCTCTCTCTCTCTCTCTCTCTCTCACACACACACACACACAGACACATACACACAGACACAGACACACACACACACACTCTCCACTCCCGTTCACATTGCGTCCCTCTCTCCTTCTGAAACCTTTCTGCTGTAAAGAGGCTTCTGTGTGTGTGTGTGTGAGTGTGTGTGTGTGTGTGAGTGTGTGTGAGTGTGTGTGTGAGTGTGTGTGTGAGTGTGTGAGATCCGAGAGATCCTGTAGTAGGCTGTAGTATGGGAAGCGGTGGTAAAATATGTGTGTGTGTGTGTGCGTGCGCATGCTAAGCTGCACCCAGAGGGCCTCTAGCTGCAGCTGAACTCTCTCTCTCTCTCTCTCTCTCTCACTCAAATTCAAATTCCAAATTCAAAACGCTTTATTGGCATGACAACATTACTCTCTCTCTCTCTCTCTCTCTCTCTCTCTCTCACTCACACACACACACACACACACACTCACACACACACACACACACACACTCTCTTGTGATGTAGCGGGGCATGTTGTCACCGCTCTAGTGCTTTATTGGCATGACAACATTACTCTCTCTCTCTTACTCTCTCCACTCCACTTCTCTCCATCTCTGCTGTGGGGTGCTAAGAGTGTTCCCCCGTGTTCTCCCGGTTCTCTCTGCTCATCTCTCGCTCTGCCTGTGTGTTCCGTAGCTAGCTGGGTGTTGAGGTCTGTGTGTGTTTGGAATGGTTCTGTAGTTGTCAAGGTGTTCTGCAGACACCTCCGCACACACACACACACACACACACACACACACACACACACACACACACACACACACACACACACACACACACACACACACACACACACACACACACACACACACACACACACACACACACACACACACACACACACACACACACACACACACACAGGGCATGTTGTCACCGCTCTAGTGCAGGCCCTGTGTGAGCTGCTCTAAGCCTCCCATCCGACTGCACTAGGCTTTACTGGAGGCTTCCTTAAGCCCCAACAACAGGTAACTACAACACCACACACACGTACTCACACACACACAGGCACACATGCAGCTGCTCCTCAACAATACACCCGGCGTGCTAGCAGGTTAATTTCAGAAGATCTGGGGTTAGGGAGGCTCTCCAGTGAAATCTCCACTCCGCTATGCATCCACTCCACTCTACTCCACTCTACTCCGCTATGCATCCACTCCACTCTACTCCACTCTACTCCGCTATGCATCCACTCTACTCCACTCTACTCCACTCTACTCCGCTATGCATCCACTCTACTCCGCTATGCATCCACTCTACTCCACTCTACTCTACTCCACTCTACTCCACTCCGCTATGCATCCACTCCACTCTACTCCACTCTACTCCGCTATGCATCCACTCTACTCCACTCTACTCCACTCTACTCCGCTATGCATCCACTCTACTCCGCTATGCATCCACTCTACTCCACTCTACTCTACTCCACTCTACTCCACTCTACTCCGCTATGCATCCACTCTACTCCACTCTACTCCACTCTACTCCACTCTACTCCACTCCACTCCACTCCACTCCGCTATGCATCCACTCTACTCTACTTCACTCTACCCTACTCCACTCTACTCCACTCCGCTATGCATCCACTCTACTCCACTCTACTCCACTCTACTCCACTCTACTCCACTCCACTCTACTCCACTCTACTCCACTCCGCTATGCATCCACTCTACTCCACTCTACTCCACTCTACTATGCATCCACTCTACTCCACTCTACTCCACTCTACTCCACTCTACTCCACTCCACTCCACTCTACTCCACTCTACTCCACTCCACTCTACTCCACTCTACTCCACTCCGCTATGCATCCACTCTACTCTACTCTACTCCACTCTACTCCACTCCGCTATGCATCCACTCTACTCTACTCTACTCCACTCTACTCCACTCTACTCCACTCCGCTATGCATCCACTCTACTCCACTCTACTCCACTCTACTCCACTCCGCTATGCATCCACTCTACTCTACTCTACTCCGCTATGCATCCACTCTACTCTACTCCGCTCTACTCTACTGCACTCTACTGCACTCTACTGCACTCTACTGCACTCTACTGCACTCTACTGCACTCTACTCCACTCCACAGGTGTGGCAGGTGGCGGGCAGGTGTGATAATGACGCACACGCAGGCAGACACATGCACACACACACACACACAGGCACACACACAGGCACACACAGGCACACACACAGGCAGACACATGAACACACACATGCACACACACAGGCAGACACAGACACACACACATGCACACACACAGGCAGACACACAGGCAAACACACAGGCAAACACATGCAGACACATGCACACACACATGCACACACACAAGACAAAAGACTGCTGAAAGAGCACAGAGAATACCCTTCAGACAACAAAATCACTTATTTGCTTTCAAACTCCAATCAGTTCAAGTCCCATGTCCGACTCTCTGACTGACAGGCTCAGAATGTGCAGAGGCTGCCGTGGAAGACCTAGCAGAGACCTAGCTGAGTGAGACACACACACGCATGAGAGCTAGCGGAGCGAGACACACACACATGTCTGACTGCAGCTCCATTGATCTAAATTAGCCACTGCAATTATCAGGCCATCTTGGAGAATAATTAGCAATAACTGTTTTCTTCGTGATCTCGTAGCCCTGCTAATAAATTGTCTGGGTGATTGCTCAGCCTGTGTGGATTTAGTCTCAAACTTGATTTTACACAGCATTGTACACAGCATTGCCATTTGGTCTCAACCCTGATTCAACACAGAGCCTGATTTAACACTGGGTCCTAAGTAGCTCTACTGACCTGGTGCTGTGTGGCTAGGCCTTAAGTAGCTCTACTCTCCAGCTGAGCTGGTGCTGTGTGACTGGGCCTTAAGTAGCTCTACTCTCCAGCTGACCTGGTGCTGTGTGACTGGCCTGCATTGGCGCTTCTGGCAGCGCGGGGCCTGTTGCTGGGTCATCTGATCAGTATTGATCTCCTGTCCTGTTTAATCACTGATCCCCTGACGTCCTAATCCATAATCTGCTATCTGCTCAGCACTGATCTCATGATAACCACTCTAGCTCTCTGAGCTGCAGCTGTGTTTAGTCTGGATAACACACTACTCCATCACACACACACACACAGTAACTCTGCAATACTAATGCACCCGTTTCTCTCACCAACACACACTACACCATCACACACACACACACACACACACACACACACACAGTAACTCTGCAATACTAATGCACCCGTTTCGCTCACCAACCACAGACTGACAAGACAACAAAAACACACACGCGCACATGTGCGCACAAACACACACACACATGCGCGCGCTACAAAGACGGCTTAATACAACACAGACACCCAGCGGAAGAGCTGTCAGGATGAAAACAAACACTCCACACACACTCACACACTCCAAACCCACATAAACACAGTGCACAAACACACACACACACACACTCCATTCTTCAGTCTCAGATCCCACTGCTTCCCATATAAATGTACCACACATACACACACACACACACAGTAGGGGTGGGGGGATCGGGGCAGCACACGCACGCACACATGCCTAAGACGATGTTCTTTGAAAGCCCTCTTTTCCTGTGTGTTTCTGTGAGGTGTGTGTGAGTAAGGTGTGAAAGTGCAAGTGTGTCTTGAGTGAGTGTGTATACTTGAGTGAGTGTGTATACTTGAGTAAGTGTGTATACTTGTGTGAGTGTGTATACTTGAGTGAGTGTGTATACTAGTGAGTGTGTATACTTGAGTGAGTGTGTATACTTGAGTGAGTGTGTATACTAGTGTGTATACTAGTGTGTATACTAGAGTGAGTGTGTATACTTGAGTGAGTGTGTATACTTGAGTGAGTGTGTATACTTGTGTGAGTGTGTATACTTGAGTGAGTGTGTATACTAGTGAGTGTGTATACTTGAGTGAGTGTGTATACTTGAGTGAGTGTGTATACTAGTGTGTATACTAGAGTGAGTGTGTATACTTGAGTGAGTGTGTATACTTGAGTGAGTGTGTATACTAGTGACTGTGTATACTTGAGTGAGTGTGTATAATTGAGTGAGTGTGTATACTTGAGTGAGTGTGTATACTTGTGTGAGTGTGTATACTTGAGTGAGTGTGTATACTAGTGTGTATACTAGAGTGAGTGTGTATACTTGAGTGAGTGTGTATACTTGAGTGAGTGTGTATACTAGTGAGTGTGTATACTTGAGTGAGTGTGTATACTTGAGTGAGTGTGTATACTTGAGTGATGGTGTGTACTTGAGTGATGGTGTGTACTTGTAAATAAGTTTGCTTGTTTCATTGCAAGGAGATAAGGAAGAGCATGTAGTCATATTTATGGGGAGTCTGTTTACGTGGGAGTGCGTGTATATGGGAGTGCGTGTATATGGGAGTGTGTGTTTACGTGGGAGTGCGTGTATATGGGAGTGTGTGTATGGGAGTGCGTGTGTGTATATGGGAGTGTGTGTATGATCGACAAGTGAGTGTTGACGGGAGTGTATGTGTTGGAGCTCGCAACATAATGGGGAAGATCCCCCTGGCAGAGCATGGTGTGTGTGTGTGTGTGTGTGTGTGTGTGTGTGTGTGTGTGTGTGTGTGTGTCTGTGTGCGCGCACGTGTGTGTGTGTGTGTGCACGTGCGTGTGTGTGAGAGAGGGAGACTTGGCTGGCTAAGGAGGGAATCGCGGTGCGATCCCCACAATGCGCCTGAAGATCTGGCAATGGGCCCTCTTCAACAACAACAACAGTGATGTAACCTAGTAACAAGGCCTTGGCACCGCGGCAACCGAAACCCGGGCCATACCTTCCCCATCAACAGCCCTGTTACGGCACAGAGCCCTGTTGCCCTGGGAGACGCCACCGCACAAACACAGGCGGGTGGGGAGCCTCACCTGCCGCTCTGAAGGAGATTCCTCAGTTTTTCCGGCCCTCAGGCAGCAGGCAACACACACACACACACACACACACACACACACACACACAAGTCCAGAGACCAGAATAGCAGCAGGGGCTGTGCCGCTTTGTGCTGTGTCTGCGTGCGTGTGTGTGTGTGAGAGAGAGAGCGAGAGAGAGAGAGAGAGAGAGAGAGAGAGAGAGAGAGAGAGAGAGAGAGAGAGAGAGAGAGAGAGAGAGAGAGCGAGAGAGAGAGAGCGAGAGAGAGAGCGAACGAGAGAGAGAGAGCGAGAGAGAGAATGAATGTTAAGGTGTGTGTGGATCATCCTGGGCATCAACTTCATAAATGTGGAGGAAGAAACAGTCCTAGATATTATGTGAGCAACAGGTCTTTAACAGCAGTCTGATGCTGCTGGGGTCTTTAACAGCAGTCTGATGCTGCTGGGGTCTTTAACAGCAGTCTGATGCTGCTGGGGTCTTTGACAGCAGTCTGATGCTGCTGGTGTCTTTAACAGCAGTCTGATGCTGCCTGGGGTCTTTAAAGGGAGCTGGCTGCTCCCCCCAATGAACACCCCAACCATCATGGCCTCAGCATTGAGCACCTCTCTGCAGCCGCACACAACACGCTCACACAAGCACCCCCTTAGAAAACTGCATACAAAGCGACACCAACTACTAAATCTCAACTTGCACACACACTCAAGTAACATTCACTACCAATGAAGCCGCTACACACATCTGTTCACCGTGTCTGAGTGTGTGAGTGTGTGTGTGTCTGTAAATAAAGAGATCTTAGGGGTTTGCAAATGTGGGGAGGGATGGTTGTCTATCTAAGTGTGTTCTCTCCTGGTGAGACATTAGAGCCGGAGTGTGTTCTCTCCTGGTGAGCTATTAGAACCGGAGTGTGTTCTCTCCTGGTGAGCTATTAGAACCGGAGTGTGTTCTCTGCTGGTGAGCTATTAGAACCGGAGTGTGTTCTCTGCTGGTGAGCTATTAGAACCGGAGTGTGTTCTCTGCTGGTGAGCTATTAGAACCGAAGTGTGGTGTAGAGCGCGAGCAGTGTCATGAAGGTGTGACTGCTGCGTCCCCACGGCGACCGCAGGGCGGATCTGATTCCGAGCAGCAGAGGTTGTGGCCTGCGCCCTGGTGCTCTAATTAAAGCCGTTTCGCGTTCTAATCAATACTCAATCTCTTTGAAATAATTAACAGCATATTAAATAGTTTATAGGCCTTCAGAGCAGGACGCCGCCACATCATTAACCTGAACAGCCCTCCATTGGCCACAACACCACCACGGCCCAGCCTTTAACTACACCCGCTTAACTACACCTCAACCCAATGACCAGCCAACCGTGTCCGACACACACACACACACACACACACACACACACACACACACACACACACACAGACACACACACACACACACACACACACACACCTCTCAACAAAGCACCACCTGCTTTTTCATCATACAGAGCCTAGCAGAGGAGTGAGACACACGGGCGTTAGCGTCAACCTGCTGCTAGCTCAGAGTGAGACACGCGGGCGTTAGCATCAACCTGCTGCTAGCTCAGAGGACAGAGTGAGACACGCGGGCGTTAGCATCAACCTGCTGCTAGCTCAGAGTGAGACACGCGGACGTTAGCATCAACCTGCTGCTAGCTCAGAGGACAGAGTGAGACACGCGGGCGTTAGCATCAACCTGCTGCTAGCTCAGAGTGAGACACGCGGACGTTAGCATCAACCTGCTGCTAGCTCAGAGGACAGAGTGAGACACGCGGGCGTTAGCATCAACCTGCTGCTAGCTCAGAGACACGCGGGCGTTAGCATCAACCTGCTGCTAGCTCAGAGGACAGAGTGAGACACGCGGGCGTTAGCATCAACCTGCTGCTAGCTCAGAGTGAGACACGCGGACGTTAGCATCAACCTGCTGCTAGCTCAGAGGACAGAGTGAGACACGCGGGCGTTAGCATCAACCTGCTGCTAGCTCAGAGTGAGACACGCGGACATTAGCATCAACCTGCTGCTAGCTCAGAGGACAGAGTGAGACACGCGGGCGTTAGCATCAACCTGCTGCTAGCTCAGAGACACGCGGGCGTTAGCATCAACCTGCTGCTAGCTCAGAGGACAGAGTGAGACACGCGGGCGTTAGCATCAACCTGCTGCTAGCTCAGAGTAAGACACACGGGCGTTAGCATCAACCTGCTGCTAGCTCAGAGACACGCGGGCGTTAGCATCAACCTGCTGCTAGCTCAGAGACACACGGGCGTTAGCATCAACCTGCTGCTAGGACCTCAGGAACTAATGAGCATTAGCTCACAGGGACTCGGTGCAAAGAGGAACTGTTAACTCAACCCTGCTGCTGACAGCAGCTTTGAAGAGGAGTGGTGTTTGCTTTAGCCTACGAACAAGAGCAACTGCACAGAGCTCTTTCGGCTGCTGCTGCAGCTAACACAGACTGCGGAGAAGGCTAGTGTTTGTGCAGAGTCTGCCAGAAGCAGCATGCAGAGTGTTAGCATAAACCAGCTAAAACATTCTGCAGCAGCGCAGTCTTCATTAAGAGTGCTAGCATTAGCACACTGCCCTGAGCAGGAGAAGAGCAGGACTGCAGCTGCAGGAAGAGTGACATGAAAATGAGGTAATGTTTAATAGTTCTCGAGACACGAATGAATAGTTATAATACAATGTGTGAACAAAACAGGCATTTTTCTTTAAGTTTGCATAGTAGTTCATGATCATTCTAGCATATAAAGGTCTTTTCTTGGTCTATCTATTTGTCCATTATCGCAAATTAATCCCTACAAACTTTGTTTGAAACCAAAAGTTGACAGACATGGGAGGGAACTTTTTACCTTGGCAGCTTGGACCAATGATTGCACAATTCCAACAGAAAACGCTTCTGCTATGATACTCTTGTGTTTCCTCGTGTATCAGGCCTTCCACCTCCCTCCTCTCTCATCGGTCTTGCCTCCTCTGGTTGCAATTAGATAACTGAGACGTCCTCGATTAAGTCGAGCTTTAAACCATTTCCGGGGCACGAACTGGAGGGCCGAGGACCGAGGAGAGAGGCCGTATGCTAATAGAGGTTTGAGATGAGCCCATTAAGAGTGTTAGCATTAGCACACTGCCCTGAGCAGGACAGCAGCAAGACTGTAGATGCAGGAAGTGTGGCATTAGCTCCTCATTACGACTGTTAGCGTTAGCTCCTCCTTACGACTGTTAGCGTTAGCTCCTCATTACGAGTGTTAGCGTTAGCTCCTCCTTACGACTGTTAGCTCCTCTGCCTCTCCCTTCTGTCTGCTCTAGCTGAGGTCACCTCCTCACATGTGGTGACAGCGATGATGTTATCAACATCCACATCTGCCACGAGGCCAGATATCAGTCAGCACCAGAGGGACTGCACGCACACGCCTAAGTATCTGTGTGTGTGTGTGTGTGTGTGTGTGTGTGTGTGTGTGTGTGTGTGTGTGTGTGTGTGTGCACGTGTGTGTGTGCGCGCGCATCCATCATGGTGTCCATGCTGAGTTGGGAGTAGTGAGAGTTCGTCTAAACTACCACAAATCCAGCCCGCACACCTGTTGTAATTGCCACCGTTAATGCAAACAGATGCATGTTGCTTTGTGTGTGCCAGCCTGTGCTACAGCAACAGCATAGAGGGCTAGTCCCAGTGGGTTTGGGGAAGTGAAACCTGGTAAATCATCGGGGAGATCCCAGGGCCTCACTGATGGTGAAACACACACACATCATCACAGACCTTTCCCGCATGTGCACGCGCACTCTCACTCACACACCAGGAGCTCCCCCACACAAACACACGCACTCTCCATGACAACACCAAAGATGCGTGCGTCATTATGTCACTCCCAACCTTTGGAAGCGAATGAATGTGAAAGGACGCATCTTACGATGATGCCGTTGTCTAGGAAACTGCATCAAAGGCAGCGAGAAGTGTGTAAGACTGTAAGTATGTGTGTGAGAGTGTAAGTGTGTGAGAGTGTGTGAGAGTGTAAGTGTGTGTGAGAGTGTGTGTAAGTGTGTGTAAGTGTGTGTAAGTGTGTGTAAGTGTGTGAGAGTGTGAGAGTGTGTGTGAGAGTGTAAGTGTGTGAGAGTGTGTGTGAGTGTAAGTGTGTGTGAGTGTGTGAGTATAAGTGTGTAAGTGTGTGTGAGTGTAAGTGTGTGAGAGTGTAAGTGTGTAAGTGTGTGAGAGTGTGTAAGTGTGTGTGAGTGTAAGTGTGTAAGTGTGTGAGAGTGTGTAAGTGTGTGTGAGAGTGTAAGTGTAAGTGTGTGTGAGTGTGTGAGAGTGTAAGTGTAAGTGTGTGTGAGTGTGTGAGTGTTAGTGTGTGAGAGTGTAAGTGTGTGAGAGTGTAAGTATGTGAGAGTGTAAGTGTGTAAGTGCGTGAGAGTGTGTAAGTGTGTGTGAATGTAAGTGTGTGTGAGTGTAAGTGTGTGTGAGAGTGTAAGTGTAAGTGTGTGTGAGAGTGTAAGTGTAAGTGTGTGTGAGAGTGTAAGTGTGTGAGAGTGTAAGTGTGTGAGAGTGTAAGTGTAAGTGTGTGTGAGAGTGTAAGTGTGTGAGAGTGTAAGTGTGTGAGAGTGTAAGTGTGTGAGAGTGTGAGTGTACGTGTGTGTGAGATTGTAAAGGGCCGCTCACACTCAGAATGATAGCTAGAACAATATATTTTTTGCCGTTATCGTTAATATGAATGACGACGTCCACAAATGACCTATAAATATAACGCCAAGAAGAACGATATCGTTGGGGATCACTTTCAGAACAGTTTTGAGAACGATAAAAAGCTGACAGCCAATCAGAATCCATCACATTTTAGCCATCACCTTCATCAACATAAAGAGACTTTTCTTATCACTGGTCATTGTGGACACTTTTATCGTTATCCTTATGGTTATAGTTATTGTTTTCGCTCCTGGTGGGAGCGGCCATTACGAGTGTGTGAGAACATAAGTGTGTGAGATACAGTAAGAGTGTGTGATACTGATAGAGAGACTTTATAGAGTGCATCTCAGTGAGTTAGAATGATGGCGTACGAGTGCAAACAAATTTTAGGCGCACTGGCGCGACTTCTTCTACCATGTAACCATTCTATTGACCGTTCGCAAAAGCCACGCCCCCTAGTTATTGTTACTACGCCCGTCAAACTCAGAACGGAACTGTCTAGAAATTCAATGGTACAGTAGATGTAAGACTGTAAAAGTTACAGCACAAGAGGCTCTTTTAGAGAGCCACGGATCTAAATTTGTTTACAATCATTTACAATCCGTTGAAAGACAGCAGTATGACATGGAGACACATGTATAAAAACTCATATCTAGCTTTGTTGGGTGACAAACTTAAACAGGAGGCGAGTGTGATTCACTGATATTAATATTAGCTGTGCTAGATAGACTTGCATACATGTTACAAGGACACTGGGACATGTCATGTAAGGAACATGGTGCTGCCAAAAATCGGAAACATAGCCTACATTGCAGAGCCACTTCAACTTTATTATTATATGGTGAATAAATGTTACACTACTGTGCACAGCCCACTGATCTATAAAGACCAGTGGCACAGCCCCATGCTTCTCTGACGTGACGAAGCTAGCATGTTATTAGCAGTGGTTAGCTAACTATGCTAACGTTAGTTATCTACAAGTCTCCTCCAAGTGACACTCATTTTATATGCAATGCTGGCAATGCTGAAAACGATTAATATCCTTATTTATGTTACTTACACTGAGTTAACTGTGTGGCTTAATCCACAGATGTGGTGGAGCACTGTTTAGTTATGGTTTGCTAAGGAGTAACCCTTTGCTTTAAAATAGTGGAGATCTGGGACGAGAGAATTTAATCTAATTTAACATAATTACAGAAAACGTAATCAAGATTGAAAGGCATTTTTCTGTGTATCGGTGTTGTGTTAATCCCACATATGTCATTTGACTGTCCTTTTCAACTCACTCAACTCCATATCACTATAAAATCCCATAAAACCGGACAAATATCAAGGCTCCCAATACATTTCTATGGAGCCGTAAGGTGAAGTTGACGGGCCATGTCTGCCTGCACGGAGCTACTGGACTGCCATTGGCTCATCTGTGTTCGATGGGCGGGGTTTTGCGAACGGTCTATTCTTCTACCATGTAACCATTCTATCCTTCTAACCAACTTCAGAATCACTGCAATATTACTAGTGCGAATCATTCAGACGGCTCAACGGTTTAGCTAGCCTACCATGTGAAGTATGACTATTTTCTTCAAATCACCAAATTCATCGGGAATGTATAAATATACCAACAATGAAGAAAGATACAGGAAGAACAGGAAAGAGATGATATTTTGAGAATGCAGTGTGAAGTTGGCTGGAATATACAGCAAACAGATACAAAAGTAGTGTGCGTACGCGTGCGTACGTGTGTGTGTGTGTGTGTGTGTGTGTGTGTGTGTGTGTGTGTGTGCGTACGTGTGTGTGTGTTCTGGGGTCAGCGAGTCCAGTGGAAGAGCGGAGTACCCAAAGTCTCTGCAGGACTATGCCAATGGGATTAGGGGATTACAACCCAGAGCAGTGCTTCATCTGGAGCACACACACACACACTAAATATAGGCCTACACACTATACGTACAGACACACACACACACTATACAACAAGACACTATACACACACACATATATATATATATATATATATATATATATATATATATATATATATACACATATACCCTGTCACACACACACACACACACACGTATATATATATATTTAAGCAATATAGCACGAGTGAGAGTGGGGTTGGTCATGGATATTCCCACGGGTGTTGTTCGGCCTTAGCCACGAGGCCGTACACCCCTAATATATATATTAGGGGTGTAACGGTTCATGTATTCGTATTGAACCGAAACGGTACGGGCGTCACGGTTCGGTGCATGAATTTACACGGAGAATACACAGTATAAAAATACATAAAACTCGTGTGCGCATTCATTAATGTCATGCGCAATTACTGTTAAGTAGCGAGAGTTACGGGAGTTCTTTAGCGACACCTAACGCTAATCTGTAGCCTCGCCTTAGCTCTGAAGCTCTGATTGGCGCTTATGTTTTTTTTGTCAGGTCGTCGGTCGAGTCCATCAGTCATTAGCAGCACTAAGGTTAGACCCACAAGAGTTAGAGGATCCGCTGGTCTCTTTAATATCGCAAGTTTGAGAACTTCAGTTACAGTAACGTTAGTACAGGCGAAAGAGTGGTGGATAAGATGAAACTGTGTGTCGGCGTTGTTCAGCAGTTGTTGGGTATGTGAGTGGAAAAAATGCTACACATATTCGAAGCCATCACCCAGATGATGTAGGCTACCAATCACTGAAACGAGGGGAAAAAACTTCCCCTGCGCTTCAGCAGTCTTTGGATACACATACAAATAGGGCCAAAACCTATGGCTTAAATTAAATTATTTTGACAGAAAGCTATGTAAATCGCGTGGTAATTACCTTTATGTTGGGGTAACTTGTAACTTCTCACATGAGGAGCTGGTAGTGTTAAGTGCATAGACAGTAAAATAAAGTGACAACGCTAACCAGGCTAATAAACAAACCATGCTACGGTGAGTTAACGTCAAAGGGCAAAGTCACGTGACTTCTAGTTGTAGTCTGTTTATGAAATGAAAGGAGCAATTTCGTTTTTTTTAAAAAGGCAAAATAGTGTGATATTTTCACTGTTAGTAGGCTAGATTATTACTTTACACACAATAAAAAAAAATATTGAGGCAAATTGTAGACCCTTCCATATACAACTAAACACAGATGTTGAAGGTCTTGCTTAAGTGGATTTTTAAAAATCATTTTTCTATGTAATTTGCACTTTCAGAAATAAGAGATGCTGTAGGCCTATTTTCAGTTTTATAGCTGATTGTCTTATTTTGTTTACAAGCATTTTTTTTTGTACATGTCTCAGGCTGTACCACCTAGTGTCATACAGTCTCTTCCCTGAGCTATTTGCAACAGCCTGAAGTATGTAAGATGTAGGCTAAACAGTACAATAAGTACCCAGACTCCACAAAAACCCTGCTATAATCATGAACATATAAACACACTTGACAAACACACACACAGAGTGATTTGGGATCCCTCCTTGCGGTCAACGTCCAGTGAGCAATAGCAGGACGCCTGCTGTGGAATTTGACCAGCCACTTTGACTCTTTTCACACTTTTACCCTGTGTCACACACACACACACACACACACACACACACACACACACACACACACACACACACACACACACACACACACACACACACACGGTCATAAATTCCAACCTAAATTCCTCCAGGTCAGTAGTATGCAATTCCGAGGAATGCTGATTACAGGGCAGTCTGTGAGCTTTCAGCAGTGTGTGTGTGCGTGTGCGTGTGCGTGTGCGCGCGCGTGCGTGCGTGCGTGCGTGCGTGTGTGCCTGTATGAGGGCATTCAGAACGAGTGAATTTAATAAAGTCAATGAGCAGCAGGGCAACATGCCCTTTTGGGTCGATTGAAGACGATGCACGCACAGTCACACACACACACACACAGTCACACACACGCACACAGTCACACACACGCACACAGTCACACACACACACACACACACACAGTCACACACACACACCTCCCTGATGGCCCCACCCTGAGTGCCTGTGTTGAGTCAACACCGCAGGAAGCTGTGGGAAGATCCAGTAGCTCTGCTACACAGCCTTCCAGACAGAAGCATGAGATCAGCCGTGTTTATCTGTATCAACACACACACACACCTCATACACACACAAAGATATTAGCTCAATCCAGCTCAACGCCGCGCAGAGTTTCCAAAACAGCTTGCTCTCTGGGCGTGGAGCAGGGGGGTGGTTCTGAGCCACTGAGCATTTTTCCACGATACTCCACCAACACAACACGTCGCAGGCATGCAACACACACACACACACACACACACACACACACACACACACACACACACACACACACACACACACACACAGCCCCAGGGGTTAAGGGTGCACTGATCACACATCACCAGAAAAACAGCGACACCTGATGAAGTAACCAGCAAACACACCCACTAATACCAACACACACCCACACCAGCAGACATGCAGTCTCACACACACACACACAGAAACATAGACAGACAGACAGAAACACACACAGACACACACACACCAGCAGACATGCAGTCTCACACTCACACACACACACATAGACAGACAGACAGAAACACACACAGACCAGCAGACATGCAGTCTCACACTCACAGACAGACAGACAGACATACAGACAGAAACACACACACACACACCAGCAGACATGCAGTCTCTCACACACACACACACACACACACACACACACACACACACACACACACACACACAGAGAAACACACACACAGAAACACACAACAGCAGACGTGCAGTCACGTCTCACCTCACACACACACACACAGACACAGACATACAGAAACACACACACAGACAGACATACAGACAGAAACACACACACAGACATACAGAAACACACACACACATACACAGACATACAGACAGAAACACACACACCAGGGTTTCCCGCAGCACTTTGCAGTCAAGGCGGCCGCCTTGGCAAAACAAGCCTGCCGCCTTAACTACGTCGTCAAAAAAAAAACACGTTATTTTGTCCTGTTTTCTCCCTTTCATTCCAAACCGTGACCAACGCCAATCTCCCTTCTCCGCAGAATGCATTAAAAAATAAGAAGAAACGTGTCATAAATCGGAAAATAATCAGATTTTATAATCTTTACATATGTGATATGCCTCCGAATCAGAGCTAGTGAGCGGAGCTGAGCGGTGCAAATATCTCTCCTCGTTCTCAAGAATCAGTCAAAATAATTGTCAGGTGTGATGAAATGCGTTCATATTCCACTTTTTATGTCATAAACGTTGCAGGCCTATGGAAAGGTTTAGTGGTACGGTTGTCCAATGATCAAGTTGTTGCTTCAATTTGTGTTTTAATTTATGCGACACACCGATGCTGGGTTCATCCGTTTGGCGCAAGTTTAAAATATTTAGCCGACTGCGTGATTTGTCATTTTCGTTCTTTTGTCAATTAATTCCGACTGATCCCTTTAGTTAACATTGCCAAGCTTGTTTGTTGTTGCACCATCAGTGTTGCAGTCTTTTAAAATAAATGTTCTGAGTGAAATATATTGCCGGTTTCTCTTAGTTCTTTGGGACCGGGATGCTAAATTGACCTGACGCGAATTTGACCGGAGATGCGGCCGAGTAAACAGCAACCTGCTCTTAGCACAGTGTTGACTTGCGCGTCTAATCGGACGCGCAAGACTGACAATAGACAGGCCTAGGCCCGTCCAGACCCATCCGTGCCTACGCGTATGCTTTCTAAATTATTTAGCTAACTCCATCTCCATCAACGAACTTAGGCTATATGGCCAATATCTTTGAAATTTAACGGTCTTGGTTTTATTAGTGGGCATGCCTCAGACTCGTGGTTTTTAGGACTTTGGTGACCCACCTCTCACCCAAACAGTAAGGAATGTTGATTCTGCCTCCTGAATAGTGTAGTACAGGCTACAATGACCTACCACACCAGTCTCCAGCCCTCTACCACTATTAGAACAGACGTTATGGGCTTCCAAAAATGGCAAAGGATGAAATGTGAAATTCCAATGTGTCAATTAGGGCCATGGCACCCAAAATTCAAATGGACGGCACGGGCAAACCGTTTGAGATATTGACCTGAAACTTCAGATTTCCTCGTTTGGTAACACAAGGCATATTTTCACCGCTTTTCAGCAAAATCTGAGAGGTACCATGTACATGATACCCCGATATTGGCTGTTTTCACATGGAATGACCCATTTGCACATTTTGTTGTTTTGCACTTTCTTTTGCACTTGTTCTATAGTTTGTAATAGTTTGTTTGGTGTTGTTAGTTTGTTCTTTGTTAACTTATTTTGAGAAGGTGGTTATTTATTTATAATGTAGTGTTTAACAAATAATTGTTAAATATACAGAGTCTGTAGTGTATCGCACAAACAAGACGCCAACACCCACCACCCCCCCACCGACGGCAACCAATACAAGACCCCCCCAACACCCCCCCCGCTCGGATGGCAACAGATACAAGAACCCACTCAGAACCAGATTTCACTTCGACCTTTTGTTTTATCCACAAGCCGACGACTGTTGGCAAAGAACTTGTGTTGACACTGGCTGCGCACTCACTCACCCAGAGCTGCCTGCTTGACATGCCCACTTGCATAGATGCGTGCAAGGAGCAGTGAGAGCAGCAGTTCACACACACACACACACACTTCGGCCTTGTAACCGCCACTCTCCACACACACACAGAACGCTATTATTTTAATAAAGTACACACACACACACACACACAATGCTATTATTTTAATAGAGTATCGATTCTAAAAACTTTGGAAATAGTATGTTTTTTCTAGTATCGGTACACCTTGCAACACTAGTGTGTGTGTGTGTGTGTGTGTGTGTGTGTGTGTGTGTGTGTGTGTGTGTGTGTGTGTGTGTGTGTGTGTGTGTAAGACCTGCAGAGCGGGGAGCCATCCTCCACACATCTCTGACACACATCAGTCAGCGTTAACAGGATAAAGCCGCAGCAGGAAGTGGCTGACTGACTCACTTCCTGTGCAGCTCACACGTCTCAGGCCGACACGCCACAGTGCTGGAGCCCAACGGCCCAATCAATCAATCAATGCCGTCAATCAATCAATGCTGTCAATCAATCAATGCGGTCAATCAATGCCATCAATCAATCAATGCCGTCAATCAATCAATGCCGTCAATCAATCAATGCCGTCAATCAATTCCATCCATCAATCAATGCCATCAAATCAATGTCGTCAATCAATGTCATCAATCAATCAATGCCGTCAATCAATCAATGCCGTCAATCAATGCCATCCATCAATCAATGCCATCAATCAATGTCGTCAATCAATCAATGCCGTCAATCAATGCCGTCAATCAATCAATGCCGTCAATCAATGCCGTCAATCAATTCCATCCATCAATCAATGGCGTCAATCAATGGCGTCAATCAATGCCATCAATCAATGCCATCAATCAATGCCGTCAATCAATCATACCATCAATCAATGCCATCAATCAATGCCATGCCATCAATCAATGCCATCAATCAATGCCATCAATGCCATCAATCAATGCCATGCCATCAATGCCAACGGCTCAATCAATGCCATGCCATCATTCAATGCCATCAATGCCAACGGCTCAATCAATGCCATGCCATCAATCAATGCCATCAATGCAATCAATCAATGCCATCAATGCCAACGACAAGACGGAAGCCATACTCATTGCCACACCATCTGTGCTGAAAAAGGCTGGCTACTTCACCACCACAAGTCAAAAACCTTGATGTCATAATTGACTCTACCCTTTCCTTTGACTCTCACATCAAGTACATCACTAAAACCGCCTTCTTCCACCTCAAAAACATTTCTAAACTCCGCCCATCCCTTAACCCCACCACTGCTGACTCTCGTTCATGCTTTCATGCTCTGCTCTTTGGTGTCTCAGGCTACAATACATAAAAAATTCTGCTGCGAATTTCTCGAATGTTCTCACCCGTACCAGGCCTTGGCAACATATCACTCCCATCCTCCATCAATTACACTGGCTCCCTGTACAGTACTGTATCCAATTCAAAATCATCCTCCTTGTCTTCAAAGCACAACATAATCTTGCACCCTCTTATCTGTCAAGCCTCCTGACCCCTTACCAACCAACCCGCACCTTACGCTCCACTGATGCCCACCTCCTATCCACCCCCACTGCACATCTCCTTTCCATGGGTGACAGGGCCTTTAGCGTGGCTGGCCCCAAACTCTGGAACTCCCTCCCACTTGCACTACGTCAAAGCACTTCCCTGTCCACCTTTAAATCCATGTTAAAAACTCACCTTTTCACTCTTGCTTTTCCTTCCTACTCATAGGCATGCCTCCTCCATCCCACTCGCTCCTCTATTACTGCTTTATTATATTTCATTTTATTCTCCTTTTGTTGACAAGGAGGGAAAAAAGAGTAGAGGAGAGGAGAGGAGAGGAGAGGAGAGGAGAGGAGAGGAGAGGAGAGGAGAGGAGAGGAGAGGAGAGGAGAGGAGAGGAGAGGAGGGGGAAAAGAGGAGAGGAGAGGAGAGGAGAGGAGGGGTAAAAGAGGAGAGGAGGGGGAGGAGAGGAGAGGAGAGGAGGGGGAAAAGAGGAGAGGAGAGAAGAGGAGAGGAGGGGGAGGAGAGGAGAGGAGAGGAGAGGAGGAGGGGGAAAAGAGGAGAGGAGAGGAGCGGAGAGGAGAGGAGACAAGAGAAAGGAGAGGAGGGGGAAAAGAGGAGAGGAGAGGAGAAAGAGAGACAGAAAGAGAGAAGAGAGGATAGAGAGGAGAGGAGAGGAGAGAAAGCGAGAGGCAGCAGACGTGCTAACAGACAGATAAATGCTAACAGACAGATAAATGCTAATCGCTCAGGAAGTAGGAGCAGCAGCCAACTAATGAGGCCACCACACTATTAGGGATGAGTCGCGATCTTCTCACAGCAGCAGCAGAGAGGTACACACACACACACTCTATTAGCCTAGTACACACGCACACACACACACCACACTATTAGCCTAGTAACCCCACAGCAGCAGCAGCAGAGGGCACACACACACACACAATTAGCCTGGTAACCCCACAGCAGCAGCAGAGGGCACACACACACACAGCCGCACCAGTGTTAGTGTGGCGCTGGCTGGTCTGGGAAGTGCTCCAACAGTGTAACTCTCCAGCACTCTAGCCCACTGCTTACTGCAGCCAGAGCCTCTCTCTCTCTCTCTCTCGTTCATCCCACTGTTTCACCTGCTGCCCCCCCCCCCCCCAGGTCACACACACACACACCCCTAGCCAAAGGAGTTGCAATTGATTGACAACAAAACCAAAATCTCACTTATAACAGTGAGGAGCTGAGCTGAGGAGGCACCAGAGTCAGACACGCGGTGTGGACCGGAGGAGACCGGACACGCACACACGCACACGCACACACAAACACACACAAGCTTGAACTCACAAGAGGGGCATATACTAAAGAAGGCTAAAGTAGCCAACACACACACACACACACACACACACACACACTCACCCCACCATACAAATACACACCCACACTACCCTCATATCTCACACACACACCCACACAGCCCTCATATCATCACACACACACACACACACACACACACACACACACACACACACACACACACACACACACTTCAGTAGTCAGGCTGAATTTAACTTATAGAAAGGTCAGTATGAATAAAAAAAAACAATGGAGCCTTTTGACCTCAATTTGGCTTTCAATAAATATTTCCATGATAGGCTCCCTCTCAAAGCCGTGGTTTCAGGGCAAAATCTTCACCACAGCCTCAGCCTCAATTACCTCTGCAGCTACACGCACACCCCCCCCCAAACACGCACTCTCTCACACACACATACACACACACACACACACACACACATAGCAGAACATAAAGCAGAGGACAGAAACAAGCTGATTCCATGCAGCACCCCAAGTCACCTCATGCTAACCGCAACCAGAATAATCTGGAGCCACACACACTTCAGACTTCAGTAAACAACCTGCCCATAACCCATAACGCGAACACACACAGGCTCTGAGCTATGAAAGGCTGCGCGCACACACACACACAGGCACTTAGCTCACTTCTGCAAGTACATAATCACTGGACACCACAGAACGGCAGCCGTCAGGGAATCACAGCCCTGTTACGGCCCAAGCAGTATGGCCGAAGACTCCACTGTTAACGCACGCACGCACGCTAGTAGGCAGGCACGCAGGCACAGGCAGCATGGCCGAAGATGGACTCCACTGTTAACGCACGCACGCACGCACGCACGCACGCATACACACACACAAAATGAGACGAAACCGTTGCAGAAAGGAGTTGCAGCGGTGTGAATTAGGTGTGAATTAGTTGTTGCATGTCTGGACTCCACTGTCCACACACACACACACACACACACACACACACACACATATATATAGCCAAGCCAGGCCTGGTATGTAACTCCGCATGAAGGCTGGCTCAACCCCTTTGAGTGTGTGTGCCTGCATATGTGTGTGTGCCTGCCCTGCATGTGTGTGTGTGTGCGCCTGCATATGTGTGTGTCAGAGGTGACAGTCAGAGGCCAATGCTTTACACACACACACACACACACACACACACACACACACACACACACACACACACACACACACACACACACACACACACACACACACACACACACGCACGCACGCACACACACACACACGCACACACGCACACACGCGCGCACGCACGCACACACGCGCGCACGCACGCACTCACACTGATGCTCCTGCGCACCAGGACATGCACAGCAAATTCCCCTACACACACGCGCGCGCACACTCACACTCACACACACACACTGATGCACCTGCACATCAGGACATGCACAGCAAATTCCCCTACACTCACACACACACACACACAGTGGTGCTGCAGCTGGAAGCCCCCACACCCAGCAATCACCTCAATCACCTCAAATTCCCTTTCAAGCACCACCATGGTAAACACACACACGCACACTACTCTCACACACACACACACACACACACTACTCTCACACACACACACACACACACACACACACACACACCTCCTTGTATGACCACAAGCGGCTTTTTGGTGGTTGCCTCATTCAGAGGCCCTAAAATAAAGCCAAGACTGACCCCCCCCCCCCCACACACACACACACCCCTACACAACAGCAGCAGCGTGTCCTTCTCCACCACCAGCAGCCAAGACTGACCCCACCCCACACACACACACACCCCTCCTAAGGCCTTCAGTGAGGTGTGGAACCATAACTTTAAGCCAGTGGGTAAGGTTCCTTAGTGAGTGAGGTGTGGAACCGTAACTTTGAGCCAGTGGGTAAGGTTCCTTAGTGAGTGAGGTGTGGAACCATAACTTTAAGCCAGTGGGTAAGGTTCCTTAGTGAGTGAGGTGTGGAACCGTAACTTTGAGCCAGTGGGTAAGGTTCCTTAGTGAGTGAGGTGTGGAACCATAACTTTAAGCCAGTGGGTAAGGTTCCTTAGTGAGTGAGGTGTGGAACCATAACTTTAAGCCAGTGGGTAAGGTTCCTTAGTGAGTGAGGTGTGGAACCATAACTTTAAGCCAGTGGGTAAGGTTCCTTAGTGAGTGAGGTGTGGAACCGTAACTTTGAGCCAGTGTGGCAGAGTTCTGCTGCCCTCTCAGAGTCTCAGAGCCTCAAATCTAACAGCTAAAGGATGACACAATGAGTGTGTGTGTGTGTGTGTGTGTGTGTGGACATTCCAGATGTCCCATTTACAAGAGCGATGGGGTGGTGTGTGTGTGACTCAGCGAGGCCGACCTCGCGATCCACAGTGTCAGGCAGCCAGGGCCCAGCCACTCTTAAGCCCCATTGATCGCACTCACGCACACACACTCGGACACACACACACACATTCTTCAACACTTTCCTTAATTCCATTATGGGCCTGCTGGCACCGTCCATGTCGCCAGAGCAGCCAGGCGATTGTGGGGGAAGCAGAGCTGACCCCCCCTCCCATACACACACACATACACACACACACACACTCCCCCACCACGGACCCTCCCATAGCACAGAGGCAGCATCAAGCTGGCGGAAATATGACTCATTTCAGGAACATGAGGCTCAGATTCTCTCTCTCACTCTCTCACACACACACACACACACACACACACACACACACACACACACACACACACACACACACACACACACACACACACACACACACACACACACACAGTTCAGATTCACTGAATGGCGCCAAAGATGGGAGCACATAGGGCACGCACGCACACACACACACACGCACGCACACGCACACAGGACACAGATGAAGACAAAGGAGAGAGGCCAAGTGTGTGCGTCTCAGTTTGTGTGTATGTGTATGTGTGTGTGTGTATGTGTGTGTGTGTGTGTGTGTGTGTGTGTGTGTGTGTGTGTGTGTGTGTGTGTGTGTGTGTGTGTGTGTGTGTGTGTGTGTGTGTGCGCTGGACACACAGGGAGAATCCCTGCCAGTGTGTGTGAGCGTGTGTATGTGTGTGTGTGTGTGAGCGTGTGTGTGTGTGTGTGAGAGAGCGCAGAGGGCTCTCCCCAGGGCTCTGATGTGGCTGCAGAGAGGGAGGGGATGAGTCACCAGCGGATCAGAAGCACACGGAACCGACCCGCTCTGCTTTGCTCCAGCACAGAGACGGAACCACACGGAACCGACCCGCTCTGCTTTGCTCCAGCACAGAGACGGAACCACACGGAACCGACCCGCTCTGCTTTGCTCCAGCACAGAGACGGAACCACACGGAACCGACCCGCTCTGCTTTGCTCCAGCACAGCAGAGGAACACACAACTACAGATAAACCTCTTAAACACACACACACACACACACACACACACACACACACACACACACACACACACAGAGAGAGAGCACCAGAGGGACACACACCAGGGACACACAAATAACCCCCGACCCTCTCCCACCCACACACACGACCAAGTGTTTCTAGGAGACCAATCTTCCTACTGCAAGGGAAAAAAGACAAAAGTTGGCTAACCTGCACAGGTCCCATATTCTGTTGCACCGTCAGTACTGTTGCAGAGCACTACGACCAATAGTGAAACACACACACACAGCACTGAGGCCAGTTGACACACACACACACACACACACACAGCACTGAGGCCAGATGAGACACACACACACACACACAGCACTGAGGCCAGATGAGACACACACACACACACACACACACACACACACACACACACACACACACACACACAGACACACACACACAGCACTGAGGCCAGATGAGACACACACACACACACACACACACACACACACACACACACACAGCACTGAGGCCAGATGAGACACTGAGACACACACACACACACACACACACACACACACACACAGCACTGAGGCCAGATGAGACACACACACACACACACACACACACACAGCACTGAGGCCAGATGAGACACACACACACACACACACACACACAGAGCACTGAGGCCAGATGAGACACACACACACACAGAGCACTGAGGCCAGATGAGACACACACACACACACACACACACACACACACACACACACACACACACACACACACACACACACACAGCACTGAGGCCAGATGAGACACACACACACACACACACACACACACACACACACACACACACACACACACACACACACACACAGCACTGAGGCCAGATGAGACACACACACACACACACACACACACACACACACACACACACACACACACACACACACACACACACACACACACACACACACACAACACTGAGGCCAGATGAGACACTCACACACACCGAGGGAGATCCAGGAGAGGCCAGAGCAGGGCAGCTCAGGTCAGGATGCGCCGATTACCCATAAGCCCCTGGGGGAGGGGTGAGTGGGGCGACTGGCTCGCCAGTCTGCTGATACAATTAACTCATCACCACTCTGGCTCAGCACACACACAAACACACACACACACACAGCACGGAGGCCAGTTGACACACACACACACACACGAGTACAGCAGGCCACTGATCACCACTCCACTACAGTACACTACAGTAAACACACACAAACACACACACACACACATAATTATTGCAGCCACTGATCACCACTCCACACTCCAGCTCGACTACAGGAAACACACACACACACACACACACAATTACTGCAGCCACTGATCACCACTCCAGCTTGTCTTCACACACACACTTTCAGGCCTACTCTCCTCACACACCGCAGCTTCCCATAGATATAGGCTTCAATAGCTTACAGAATGATATGCATTACTATAGATATAGGCTTCAATAGGTTACTAGACAGGGCTCCAGAGTGCGACCAATTTGGTCGCGACCTAATTTTTCAAAAGTGCGAATAACAAAAAATCGGAGGTCGCACCGGTGCGACCAGCTATTCGAGAGAGTTCAAGTGTCCGCATTGTAATTCTATCTTTGGTTCAATAACAGACATATTTGGCCAATATTGTGGTTTAAACAAATCACAGAAAGTGAAGGGCGGGACCTCCCCTGTGATTGGCCGTGGCCCAGTGCCTGTGTGTAAATTTGAAAATGCGTGTGCTGCAGAGAGAGAGAGGGAGGTCAGAGACCCGTCAGATAAACAGAGTGGATGTAGTTGCATTACAGTGTGGTCACATAGGCCGAGATAAATGTCCCCTCTCCCCACTGCCTTTCAGCGGCTGGCAGCAGCAAACCGATCAGACGAGCCCGAGATGATGATCAAGTTTATCGCTGCCTACGATAGGCCTAGTGAAACTTCCCTTCACCAAGTTCAGTCCGAAATAATTATTCACCAGAAAAATAGTTTGAATGTAAACCGGTGAATTGAATGGACACATTTAGATCGAGCATGGTAGGCCTAAGTCATTGCAATAGCCTATAATAATAGGCCTACCATTTCGTTACTGCATTAACCATAGTGATGTTCTTATTGAAAATTTAAAAATACTAAAATTAAAAAGTAAATTGCATTGTGGGGCTGTCAAATGATTATTGCAATCATTACAAAATCACATAAAAATCCCCCAGGCTACTTGGAACATCTCTTTAAATTGTGCTCAAATACATTTCTATGGAAGATGCTAGCATGGCGAGCTGGTTTAGCCAAGGCCTAAAGATCATGAAGGATAGTATGTAAGACATTGAGCCATGAGATGTGCAGTTTGAAGCCCTTAAAAGACGTGCACTGTTAATTTACTCACTGTTATTTTTATTTAATTCATCTTGAGATGTTTTAAGTTTAAATTTCAGCTCAGTGAAGCACTTAAAGCACCAACACTTCATTAAGTTACTTTTCTTGTAGAATTGTAAATCATAAGTCATAGGACAACCTATATAGGACAGTAATTAAGGAAGAAAAGTGAACCTGCTGCGGTGTTAAATGCGATGTGGTTGAAAATTTGGGTGCACCTAACTTTTGTGCTGGTGCACCTAAGAAAAAAAGTTAGGCGGACCAGTGCAACCAGTGCAAAAAGTTAGTCTGGAGCCCTGCTAGAGAATCTATAGATTACTATAGATATAGGCTTCAATAGCTTACAGAATTATATGTATTACCATAGATATAGGCTTCAATAGCTTACAGAATTATATGTATTACTATAGATATAGGCTTCAACAGGTTACTAGAGAATCTATAGATTACTATAGATATAGGCTTCAATAGCTTACAGAATTCTATGCATTACTATAGATATAGGCTTCAATAGGTTACAGAATTCTATGCATTACTATAGATATAGGCTTCAACAGAGAATCTATAGATTGCTTTAGTATTCTGTAGGTTACTATATCTATGGAGCATCCCACTGGCCTATCACCCCCACTGAGAAACTGCCAAACCACCACAAACCAGCACAATCCAGGACAAACCACCACAAACCAGCACAAACCACCACAAACCACCACAATCCAGCACAATCCAGCACAATCCAGCACAATCCAGCACAATCCACCACAATCCAGGACAAACCACCACAAACCAGCACAAACCACCACAAACCACCACAAACCTCCACAGACCACCACAATCCAGCACAAACCACCACAATCCACCACAAACCACCACAATCCAGCACAAACCACCACAATCCAGGAGAAAGAGGCAAAACCAAATAAGACCGAGAGAAAGCTCTTCACAAACCAACATGGATTTATTAAGCAGATATTTGCCCTCCCCCCCCCTCGCTCACACATTCACCTCAATGGTACTACAACTATCAAACAGGCTTGCAAGTTTTCCTCTCAATGCCTGGTGTACAATAAGAAGATTGTGCCGGCTTGTGTGAGTGTGGGTGTGTGTCTGTGTGCGTGTGTGCACATGAGTGTGTGTGAGAGCGTGTGTGAGTGTGTGTACGTATATGTGTGTGTGTGTATGTATATCTGTGTGTGTGTACGTATGTGTGTGTGTGTACGTATGTGTGTGTGTGTACAGTACGTATGTGTGTGTGTGTAGGAGGCTACAGCAGCGCTAGGCTGCATGAATAAGAAATGAAAGTGCAGTGCTGGGGTAGAAACGCACCCATCCCAGGGGGCCAGGAAGGGTGCTTTACTCGTCTGGAAAAAAATAAAGTTATACACACACTCTCTCTCTCTCACACACCCACACAGACGCAAACAAACAAAAACGCACACATATACACTCGCTAGCTAAGATCACACACACACACACACACACACACACACACACACACACACACACACACACACACACACACACACACACACACACACACACACACACACACACACACACACACACACACACACACACAAAAGCTCGCACCACACACACACATACACACAGAGCAGTGCTGCATTCCCCCCTCCCCACCCCTTCTAGGCTCCAGCGAGGGTCTCTTTAAAAATTCATTAATTTACAGCAGAAATAGATTAAAGCGCCCAGCTGAGCAAAACTCAAAATTTGGCTCCTGAACGCCATTAATAATGGAGGCGTCTCCCTGTAGCCTGCAGGCCTAGCAAGGCCTCCAGAAGAGCTGCTGGCTACGCTGCACACACACACACACACACACACACGCGCACACACACACGCGCACACACACACGCGCGCACACACACGCGCACGCACACACGCGCGCGCACACACACGCGCGCACACACACGCGCGCACACACACGCGCGCACACACACACGCGCGCACACACACACACACAGTAACATTTATGTCTAATCCCCTGCCCTAATACACACACACACACACACACACACACACAGTGTAACATTAATGTCCAATCCCCTGCCCTAATACACACACACACCTAGTGTTCACCACGCAGGACACACACCAGAACCTCCCCACCCCACATTGACCCCCCATACCCCACACACACCTTCACCATACCTCAACCTCACACACACCACCATGACCCCACACACCCCTTCCCCATACCTCAACATCAACCTCACACACACCACCATGACCCCACACACACCTTCACCATACCTCAACCTCACACACCCCACCATGACCCCACACACACCTTCCCCATACCTCCGCCTCACACACAACACCATGACCCCACACACACCTTCCCCATACCTCAACCTCACACACACCACCATGACCCCACACACACCTTTACCATACCTCAATCTCAACCTCACACACACCACCATGACCCCACACACACCTTCACCATACCTCAACCTCAACCTCACACACACCACCATGACCCCCCCACACACACCTTCACCATACCTCAACCTCACACACACCACCATGACCCCACACACACCTTCACATCAACCTCACACCCACCTTCATCCCATATTAGAGTAAAGTTAAACTCAACACACCTTATGACCCCACACACACCTTCCCTATAACTCAACATCACACACACCTTCACTATACCAACATCACACACACCTCCCCATAACTCAACCTTCTCACACACACCACCATCCCACATTAGAGTAATGCTAAACTCAACACACCTTATGACCCCACACACACCTTCCCCATAACTCAACATCAACCTCACACACACCACCATCCCACATTAGAGTAATGTTAAACTCAACACACCTTATGACCGCACGTATGAAACTAACCCTAGCCTACCAGGCTGCAAAGTAGAACTCACAAAACGGCACTGTTACCAACAGCACATCTGGGTGTCCAGCACAACTCATCAAGCAATCAATCTGGGTGTCCAGCACAACTCATCAATCAATCAATCTGGGTGTCCAGCACAACTCATCAATCAATCAATCAAAATCACCTGGCAGTCCACCGGTCTGCCTACTATTCCTTCATAAAATATCATACAAATAAGATAAATACAAAACAACAACAAAAGCATTTTTAAAAATGTACACACTGAAATTAAATTAAAACCTAAAACCCCTGTAAATTGTGTCTGTGCTCCTAAATGTTTTAATAAGGGTGTATATAAGGGCCGGTTCTGGCGTGTATAAGGGCCGGTTCTGGTGTATATAAGGGCCGGTTC